>NC_039358.1:114193096-114193262 GCF_003573695.1 Papaver somniferum
GGTTTATCTTTTGTTTTCGATTGATTTGATTGACTAACGGTGGTTGAACTTTGATTGCACCTAGTTTGTTTATGCTTGAGAATCTTCTCTTCTGATATAAGATTCACTCAAACTAGTTCAAAGTTTCGACAAGGATCTTTAGACTGTTGTTAGTTCTAAAGACGAT
>NC_039358.1:114493272-114574013 GCF_003573695.1 Papaver somniferum
CTCTAATCAAGTCTGTATGCTCAACTTGGAGACTAACATTTACACCTAAATCTTTTCTGGCGTTATCCAATCTTATCACAGCCCAAGCGAACTCATCATCACTATTTATAAGAAGACGAGAACGAACTTGGTTTGCTCTCTCGCTAAGCACGGAATTTTGACGACTGGCTTCATCTCGTTCAAGTTGAACCTCAAGAAGAGTTCCTTGGAATTTCGCCAAAGCCTTAACACCTTGATCAGAGATACGATCTTTATCATCTATAAGTTTGCTAATCTTGGTTCTTAATTCATTGATCTTCTCTTTAGAATTGAGATAAAAACGTTTAAATTGGTTGGCTAAACCTAAACTAGATCAATCTCTAAGAGGCGAAATTTGGATTTAAGTTCATTCAAAGGCAGAGATGAAATTTTATCATTAGAGAAACTATTCAAAGATTTATTAAGATGTTCAAGAAGAGTGTCATTATCTAGGGCATCGGGAAATGAATGAAGAAGGATGGCTTCATCAGAAAGACCATAAATGTATGCAAAAAGGATTAATCAAATAAGATAAGACAATAGGATGAATGAATGAAAGGAAAGGAGAAAAATTGCATACCATAGAGCTGATTATTAGATTTTTGAAGAGTAGAAATTTTGTTCCTTTGCGAAGAAATGTCGGTTTCCAGTTGTTTTTTCTTCTCGCGAAGACCTTTAACTTCAGCTTCTAATTGTTCATTCTTCTCACGAAGACCCTTAGCTTCAGTTTCCAGTTCTTCATTCTTCGTACGAAATTGAAGATTCTTCTTTTCAAGAATTTCGCGTCTCCTCTCCAAATCTGAGGCAACAGCGAAAGAAGCTTTTCCAGCCTGCGAGAAAATGTAAAAAGTATTAAAATAGAAAGAGATTTTGAGTTACAATAATGAAGAAGTAAAAAGACGAAAGCATACCAGACTATTAAGAGAATGCAGGAAGTTGGGAGTCATCGATCTAGAAACTCCGCGAAGAGAACTATCACCATCCAATAAAGGAACATCGCAAATGATGGCGAGAGCTTTGCAGGTATTAGCGAGTTGACTATCTCCCATTCCTTTCCAAGAATCAGAAAAGATGCCAGAGAGCTTAGCCATAGAAGAATCATATGGAGAATCTTCATTTGCAGCAGAGTTATCATTATCCTCATCATCCTCATCACTCTCGGAGTTTTCATGAGAAGGAGTATTTTAAGGAGAGGAAGAACGGATTTTTCTCTTTTTTGAAGGAGGAGCAGTTGGTTTTTCCCTGCGAATAGCACCTTTGCCTTTATCACCAGTCTTCGCAACATTGGCAGGCTCTTCTATTTCAGCGATAACCTTCACACACAGATAGAAATAAGAAATAGAGGCAACAATATATTGTTTAAAATCATAATAGAATATTTCTTACCTCATCTGTGTATGAGCGAAAAGCTAACAAGGTATTAGCCTTCCCAGTCCTGCGGTAGCTATCTTTCAATTTCTGGATCTGTAGAATGTCGCAAGAATCAGCAAACAAAATAATAAAGAAAAATAAAGAAATGTAAAGTGGGCGAAACTGGAAGAAACATACCTCTTTCTTCTTTTCGATCCAAGAGAATACCCAAGGTTGATAAGTAGCGAGATTCTCAGGAAGAACATTTGACCCAGCAATGTAAGGTCCTTTCAGCATCAAGGGAAAAACGCACCATTTATCATCTTTGGATTGGCGAGGGGTTGTGTTCTTACCAGAGTGCCAATCAATGTTATGCATGAGCATTTTATCTTCAGCAATAACATCCTTCCTTTTCAAGCGAATACCCCAGCGAGTATTCTATTTCTTCATGGATATTAATTCATAATTTTCGAAGAAATTCGCTACTGTATACTTCTCAGCGACTATCTCTAGATCTATGAATTTAGGATCCCTAAGTTCTTTGGAATAAAGAGACCCTTTACCAGCACCACGGTTAGCGAGCTCCAGCATCAGACGGATGCAATCCCCACTCAATTGGAAGATAGCTCGCGAAAATCCCGAGTGAGCGAGAATTTCATAGAACAGAGGAATATCTGGGTGATAAAGAGGAATGGGGAGACCTGCGAGAATTTGAACCAGCGAAACTATGATTGATTGATCATCACAATGTTGATCACAGAAAAGTTTGATAGAAAGAATTGATTTGGCAC
Organism: Papaver somniferum; assembly: GCF_003573695.1. Taxonomy (NCBI): domain Eukaryota; kingdom Viridiplantae; phylum Streptophyta; class Magnoliopsida; order Ranunculales; family Papaveraceae; genus Papaver; species Papaver somniferum. The sequence continues at coordinate 114,495,432 of NC_039358.1, forward strand.
TTTCACCAGGATTGGTAGAAAGTGTGAAACCTTTCTCGGCAAGATCTTTTTGAATGTCCTTTAAGGTTTTCTCATGTTTTTGACCACTTGGAGGCATATCTGAATATAGAGTATGGGAATGGACGAAGAATTAAGAAGATTGAAGAAGGAAGATAGAAGAAAAATTACAGCAGAGGAATTTACGGAGAAAATGATGAAGTTGCAGAGAAGATGAAAAAGAGAGTAAAAAAGAAGAAAAGGGAAAGTGAGAAGAGTATATATAGAGGAGATTTTCGAGAAGATAAACACAATTAATGCGAAAAGATGTGAGCGGTTGAAAAGAAGAGATTTTCGATAAGATTAACACAATTAATGCGAAAAGACGTGAGCGGTTGAAAAGCAGCGGTTACAGAAGACGTGTCAAGAAACAGATGGGAGAAAAGATACATGTGATAAATGCAGAATATGAAGTGATGGATAGCTGCGGCATTTCTCACATCGTTCTCTACTTCGCAGAGAAGATATGAGAAGAGGCAAGATGTAGGATCAGAATCTCGCAGCAATAATGCCTCAGCGAAATTATTAACAACACGACACGACAGTGTCGTAGAACAACTTCAGAAACAACATAATAGACGACATCAGCCAAATCATGAGAAAAGTGTGACGGTCCTGCGAAATAAGGAAGTTTTGCGATATTGATATTTATAAGGTTGCGATAATGTCGCAAATCATATCCGAAAATAAATGACAGATTAGCTGTCATCCACTATGCAATTTCCTATAAATAGCCGTTCAGTTGTAAAGGAAGAAGGGAGATCTTTTTTGAGTGAGAAGCAAGTAAATAGGAGAGAGAAAATTTAGAGCAGTGGTTATTCTTGATTCCTTTATCTTTTCTTGTAAGATTGTTTAAAGATTCATCAATAAAATTAGGATTGTTAATCTAAAAATGAGTTGAATGTTAATGAAATCTTGTGAGGGGTGTAGTGTGGGATTTCCTGCAACTACAATCTCTCTCTACACCAACAGATCCATAGAAACACCATCATCATCAACAAGAGGAGCATCAAAAATTCGAAGGAAAGTTGAAGACGTTTTAGGTTTACAAGAAACAATACAGAAATAAGCGTATTTCAGATTCAAGTATAGCAACAAGACAAGGAGCATAATTTTTACAAGTTGAAGACTATTGTACGAGAGCGAATATTATCAAGATGAGAGTCAAGAAGTTTATGATATCGAGACATACAAGTTGTGAAGAATCGAGCGGTAAAGTACTTACACCGTGGCCTTTGTATTTTATTTTATCTTTATTTTTATTTGTTAATTTGTATTTTATTTTCTCTTGTCTAAAAAAAAGAGACAAGAGACAAGAGAAAAGTTTATTAGGTCCATCATTAGTTTTAATTTTTTTGTTTGTTTTTGTTTTTACTTTATTTATCTTGCATTTCAAAAAAAAATGAAAAAGAAAAGAGAAAAAAAAATCATTGCATCATATTTTGGTTTGTTTAGTTCGTTTTTGGTTTTGTATTCATTCAATAAAGCCAATGGAAGAAAAAATATGTGTAATGAAGTTTCAAGCAACAAGGAATTAGAGGAAAGAATCACATTGTCAAGATTCTACGAAGTTCAAGAGTTATCATCAAGAGTTGAAGACCGAAGACGAAGATGAAGACAAGGATTGAAGACCGAAGACGTTTCTATGGATGATGTGAGAGTGGTGCTAACTGCACGCCGAACGGATAACGAGGTAAGTAAGCATATTCCCATCTTCGTTAAGTGGTTGATTTCCTTTCTTAGAGATCGTCAGAAAAAGGGTTTTCAAAATGAATAAAAGATATGGCTTTTCAAAACAATTCGGAGGGTTTTTCCTTCCTACCATTCAAGGTGTCGCAGGATTCTCTCTTCACTCCTACCTGGACACATGTGTGACCCATAAAAAGTTGTTTATTATTGAGATCAATATCATAAAACCCTTTCTTGTGAGGCAGAGTCGAGACTTTTGATCACTCCGAACCCGAATTACTTTCGAGAAGGGATGGTTATTTCTCTCTCAACTTTTAAGGATGAGATTGTGTTCATTTATGTGTCTAACTTCTTATGACTAGTGTTCAGAATCTTTATGTCTTCTTAGCGCGTTGGATGCTATCATTACGGAGAACTAGTAAGTTGGAATTGTAGGTTTTGTGGGTATATCTCTAGTAAACCCTCATGTGAGTTGTATGTATCCTTTAAAATTGTTTTGTTTGATTTGCTCGAGGACTAGCAAAGTCTAAGTGTGGGAGAATTTGATAGATGTTGTAAAACACCTAATTTTATATCTAGTATTTATGCTTTCTTTGTTATTATCCTTGTGAATTGCATTTCTTATGTTTAGTTTTGAGTTTTATAGGTGTTTTGGAGTCGTTGGAGCAAAAAGAAGTGGAACTCGCTCAAATCTTGGATTTCTTCTTATCACCTTGAAGAGAACGGAAATACGAAGCCAGCGGGGAAGGAATGAGGTCACTACGACGTCATACAAGAAAGTTATGAGCCAAAGATTGATGAAGTTTGTCAGTTCCTTAAAAATGACAGGCTAAATGAAATATGGGCAGCCCTTATCCGGATTCTGGGTGTCTGTAGTAATTCTTGTTATTACACCCATGGATTTGAGAGAAAATGAATTCTCAATCATTATCCCCTTCAAACTCGAGAGAAACCCATGGCGGTTGTTAGAGACCGAGAAACAGTGAGATGAGAGCAGATTTTCTGTGGCTGTTGATTGAATCGATTGAGGAGATGCCGCTGCTCGTGATAGAACTGATCAGAGGGGTTATGGAAGGTTCTGAAGCCGGATCCAGTAAGAAAGAAGAAACAACAAGGAAATTGAATCAGAATTGTGAACTTGGGGTTATCTGAAAGTTAGGTCAGTTCTTGAGTTCGAGTTAGAAGGATGGAATTAAGGGATGTGAATCTGTTGATGATGAAGAATTTTGGGTTTCACTCGAAATTGAATCACAACAAGATAAAGTTGGAGATTTACCAGGGTTATGACTTCTGAAAGCGAAATTAGGGTTTTCTGGATCGAATTGGAGTAGTTCAGTGAAGGATAAAGTGGTGAAATTGAGCTGCAAAGCTACAGATTGTGTTGGAATGCTGATGGTCATGGGTTCAGTGTATGCAAGGGGTTGGAAGTTACAGGGACACTGATATGAAGTGGTTGTGCTGATGCAGAATGGATGAAGTTTCAGTTTCAGGTGATGTTGGAGGAGAAATGGTGATTACTGTTCAAGAGTGAGTTGCAGGTGCAGGTAAGATGGAGCTTTTTGATAAGGAACTGAAGTTGGCGGTATTGAAGCAGAAGAACAAATTGATGCTGCTGCTGTTTATGTGGTGTTGTGAAGCTGCAGGATTGATGCTGGTGCCATTGATTGCAGGTGGAGTTGTGAACTGATACTTGAGTCAGGTCTGAATTGCTAAGATAATACAACTGGAGATCTGTAATGGATGAAGTCTGAACTGGAGATGAGAATTGATGCTTGAGCAGTGGTGGTTGAGCTAGATTGAGTCTGAGATGCAATGGATGCAGTTGAGATGGTTGTGAGCAGTTCAGGAGCAGGGTAATGAAACTGTTGGTGCTGTTGTTAATGGATTGAACTGAATGGTTGATGATTTAAGTCTGATAATGGTTAATTGAAGCTGCGGACAAATGGGTATTGTCGAAATGGATTTTGTAGATGAATGTTAGGCTTATTTCAAACTGAATTTACAGGGAAGATGGAGGTGGTGCTAGAATTGGTTGAGAAGATTGGGTGCTAACTGAGATTGCAGGCATGTTACATTGCAGTCATAAATATGGTTGTTCTGGTGGGGTTCTACCAAGAATATGGAGCTGGTGGTGAGCTGAACAGTAAATGAATGAAGAAGACATTGGTGTTGTTGCTATAATGGAGGAGCTAACTTGTCATTGTTGCTGCTACTGAGATGGCTTGAGCTGTGGAAATAGACGAGTTGTAGTTGCAGGTGAACTAGGAATGTTCTGCAGCTTGTATCGAAGCTTGAGTTCTGGGTTGAGCTTGAACTGCAATGGAAAGAGGTGGTTGTGTCAGGTGGTGCTAAGACAATGAAGCTGCATAATATGGGTTTTCTGGCGATGGGATTGGTTTTTTGAAGGCAATAGCTGGGACTGAATTGCACGTGGCCTAAGGAAGATGCAACAATGGTAGTGATGTTGTCTGTTATGAGTCAAGCAAGGAATTGGTGGTGTTGTTGTTGGAATGCAGTGATAGATGCATGTTAGGTTGCAGGTTTTTGAGTATAGCAAGGATTACAGTCAAGAGCTAAATGTGCTGGGTGTTCTTTGAATGAGGCTGGTGCTATGAGTTGAGGTAATGCAGTGTTTGCAAGGCTGAGATAGTAGAGCTACAGTTATAGAAGTGGAGATGAGACTGGTCACTGGTTGTTTGATTCTGTGTGAGAATGGCTCTAGGCAATGATGAAGTTGTAGGAAGAAATTGAGTCAGTGCAGTTATGTTGCTATGGGTCGAAGCAGGCAGTGATGCACAACGATGGGTTTGTGACAAGGTGCAAGCTGGTGCTAATGGCCTAATTGTGTAGATGGTGGTTGCAGACTCAGGTTGAGGGTTGCTGCTGTTGTGAAATGAGCTGGAATTGGCAAGTTAGAGTGACAAATGAAGATTTCTGATGCTAAATAGATGACTGTAAGGAGCAGCTGTATATGAATGATCAAGTGGTGAATGATTGTGCATCACAATTCAGGCCTATGCAATGGTCTTGGCCAACACTAACTCAGACAAGTCAGCCCAGTTAGCTCACTTGACTAGCTGACTCGATTCTGACTCATGGGATCAGCTGATTTGAATCGGTCTTGACTCAGTGTGACTCACTGTGCTTGACCGTGTTGGCTGACTCGTTTGACCGGTGACCGGGTAGAGTTTGCCGGTCACCTGAGCTATTTTCCGGCCAATTTCCGACCGATGATACCAGTTTTCCGGCGATATATTTTTGGCAAGATTTTTACATGGGTTTTTCACACACATGGGCTTGGTGGACCACTTGGACCTTGGACTTTGGGCTTTGAAGAGACCTAGTTTTTGAAACAAGAAGAGCTACAAAAGGGAAAGTTTTCTACATGTTTATATCACGATTTTTTTTTTCTACTTGGAGTTTGGAGGAGAGCGAGACTAGGGTTTGCTTTCGTTTATTTTTCATCTTCTTCAATTTATTTTTGATTATGATTATGATGAACTCAAAAGCTATGAGTAATTAAATACTATTATTGGTTATGGGATAAAAGTTGATTTCTCAAGCATGATATTTAAATCAATGGATTAGTTTTGTCTCAACTTTATTGTTTATGATTCATGGTTTATATTGTTTTATGATTGGAATGCTAGTTTGGTTGAGTTTGGAATCAATTAGCTTAGTCTTCATCTCTATTGCTAGATTAGGGTTATTATACGAAAAAGTGATAATTCCTGATTACAAGTAGCATAAATGTGAGTAGTGCTTGTAGTGATATATCCTACTAGTCACATATGAATCATAACCTTTGTTAAAACGAATTAGTGCTGTTACACGTTTGTTTGCATTGATTAGTCTTATTTCATAGAACTTATTGCTCTTAGGGAGTTAAACTTAATTGTGCTTTTACACTTTAGGTTGCTTTCTAGGTAGATTTCACAATAACATCTTTTAATGTCGTTTGTGATAAAATCGGGAAATAAACGGGATACTCTTGCGATCAAGATATCCTAGGACTTTTGATAAATGAGAGATTAAAATTTCAATTCTAGTCATTGATGAAAATACATGTTTGTGAATGATACTATCCCGTGACCAATATCTTCTTCTTATTGATTACTTTCATATTTTATTGCTTGCAATTTATTTTTATTGCATTGATAAATAAAAATCCCCCTTTGGTTACTAAGAACTGAAATTTGATAACAAGAAAAGCCTCTCTGTGGGAACGAACTCCTTCTTACACATACTTCATTTAAATTTAGTTGAGTAAGAAAGTGAAATTATTTTTGACGCATACGACGGCGATCACATCACATCTATATAAACCCAACCAGTCAGTCTAACCTCTTTATCCCAAACTTGTGTTGTTCCATATTATATTCATGTTAGAATCACCACAGAAATGCCTGCCTTTTCACTTGCGGAGGATTATTCCCTGGTCCGATGCTATTGCAAAGTTTTAGATGAGGGAAATGTTTCATCGGGAAGGCGATGTTGGTGTCAAGTTACTGACGATTTTAATCGTACAAATGGCAATTATACCTATAGGGATCTCGAACCACTCCTACACCGGCTTACCATAGTAAAGAGGTATTGTAGTATCTTTAGGCAGTACGTTGTTCTTGCAAATGGTGATAAGGATATGGCAATGACCATGTATGAAGCGGAACAAATGCGTCCGTTTAAACACTCCGGCTCAAACGAATTATTTGGCACTGTCATATAAAACCGAATAACGTGGTTGTATTTTTAATAATTTTTTTTTGTTGTATTAGTTTAATCACAGGTTTTGTGGGTGTACCTCTATGTAATACCTCATAAGACACAACTCGTCCTCCAGGGTCACCTGAAGGTTTAAATTCTTGTTGCACGGGCTAAGTGTAACCGTGTTCCCTGCGAGAATGGCATATTTTAATATATTTGTCTTGTTTCTTTTTTCGATAACTTTTTTCAATAAATGTGTTAGATTTTTTTGCTTTAATAAAAATTTGTTTGCTTGTTATATATATTTCGATTTATCTTTGACTTGTAAACAGTTCCCTCCGCATAATTTATGGTGCAGTGTGCAATTGTGTTGTCACTACATTTATGGTGCAGTGTGACATTGTGTTGTCACAACAATGTATGGCCATCAATTTAATAATGAAGCTTATCCATGAGTTATATGTACTCATAATTCAGCCAACATTTATTGGTTTTCGGACAACACCAAACTATTTCCTATTCAACGTTATCTTGTGTTGTCGTTTTCCTTTCGTCTTTTCCTTCTATTATTGCTTTGCATGATGTCCATAAACAGGGGAATGACAACTTTATACATTTTCACCAGTAATCCTATCAGGTAGTAATGCTATATAAACCCAAACACTCAACCATAATTTCTCACCCCAAGTTTGTCCAGTTATATATATATATTTTTGCAATAACATTCACTGCAGTGGCATATTCAAATGAGGAAGATAATGACCACGTTAGAAGTTTTTGCAAAGTGTTAGATGTGGTCCTAATGGCAGGAATGAATCAGAGTAGTAGCCAATTCTGGAATCAGAGTTAGGGATGAGTTTGCTCTTGTCAATGGCAACCAGAACCATAGGCAGGTGCAATCTCTGATGCATCACATTACAATACTGAAGAAAAATTGTAAGTTATTCAAGCGTTGTATGTCTCTCGCAAATAGTGACCAAGTGGCAGCGCTATCCCTATATGAAGCAGAAATGAATCATCCTTTTAGAAATTTCGGCGCAAACGAATTATTTGATACTCGTGTTGAATAATAAATAATGTAATATGTCCTTTTTTTCCGGTTGTATTAGTTTAATCAAAGGTTTTGTGGATGTACCTCTAAGTAAGCCCTCACGAGACACAACTCGTCCTCTGGAGTCACCTGGGGTTTAAAGGATTGTTGTACGGGCTAAGTGCAACCGTGTTCCCAACGATAATGGCATATTTTAATAAATTTGTCGTTTTTCTTTTTACTGAATATTTTTTCGATAAATGTACTAGCCTTTTTAGCTCAAATTAATAGTACTTGATTTAGATCCTTATGGTGTAGTGAGCAATCGTGTTGTTAATTCGTTTTGTGTCACAAAACAGTAACATCAATAATTCATAAACCCTTATAAATAGGATCCTTATTTTCACAATAACACACATCCAACCAAGCCAGCCTTTTATCCGAGTTAGAGATTATACTCATCTTATCTCCCTTCTTTATTATTATTTTGGTGTTTTTTTTTTTGCCTTCTGAATGATGGTGAACTTTACAGAGCAAGAAGACTTAGCCTTGATTAGTTCGTGGGTCACCGTTGCACAACATGGAGATTACATAAATCTTTTAACTACCAATAGCGAGTTTTGGGGCCGAGTTATGGATGGATTTACAGAGACTGTACCAAACCACCAGAGAAATAGTAATTCCATTCAATGCAGGGTGTCCGTGATTAAAAGAGCAATCTGAACTTATGTAGCAAATCAAATAAATATATATCAGACAGAATCCCCTCGACTTAGTTGTGCAAACATCGTAAGTGATTATTATTTTTTCTTCCCTATATCTTTTGGGTGTTATCTCCGTGTCCACAGTAATTTGATATTTTGATATGTTGTTGCAGGAATACATTGCAAAACGAATGTATGAGCAAGAGAAAGGATACTGGTTTAAGTTCTACAACTGCTATTTAATTTTTAAGGCCAATTTACCGGAGTTCAACCTGGAGATAACACCAAGGCGTGATCCCCCCCCACCACCACCACGAAAAAAATTCGGATGAGTAGTTATATAAATTTAGGTTTTGGGGTATACCTCTAAGTAAACCCTCACGAGACTACAACTCGTCCTCTAGGGTCACCTAGGGGTTTAAAGGTTTTGTGGGTATACCTCTAAGTGCAGTCGCGTTACCGGCGACAATGATCTAGGGTTTATTAAAGTGTTACCTTGCAATGCTTTTGTTATTTGTACTTCAATCCATCTCCTTAGTTCCGCAAATTATAATAAATCAGTCAGTGCCTTAACAAACATGTTAAAACCATCTTTTGTAATTAATACTCCAACCCACATGTTACAAACATAATCCTACTGCACCCTAAATTAAAAGAAATACTGAAACAACAAAGACACCATACCATATTACATTAAAAAAACATCATAATAAAATCATGTTATTATTATCGATCCTCGAAAAAGTTCCCGTATTCCTCCGCTTCTTCCTTAGGAGGATATGTATCATTTTCAGGGTCAACGTCTTCTGAATCCATGTGGACGTCTACAGGGTTTTCTTGGAAACCAGCCCCATGAAGCTCCCAAATGTGCTTTGTCAGATCCAACCTCAACCTTTCCCATGTAATTGGGTCCGCAAGAACATTGACGGGCTTTATCAGATCACCAACCACTGGTTGAGTTGGTTGTTCCTCCCTTATTACCCAATCCTCTGCACGATACTCGTTCTCCACAACCGCGTTGTGCATTATCATGCATCCCCTCATTATTGACTTCATATATGATTTTTTCCAATAGATACAAGGATTATTTACGATAGCAAATTTGCGTTTCATAGTACCAAAAGCTCTTTCCACATCTTTCCTCTTTGCCTCTTGGTATGTGTAGAAAAGTTTTTTTATTTTCTACTTAGGGTCGCTTCTTTGTAAGCAGCCACGAGTACTTTATACCTTGGATATATACCATCATCCAAGTAATAACCGAGGGGCTATACCATTATTGACGTTGTCAAACACATCAGAATGGTTCAAAACATTTATATCATTGTTTGACCCAGGCTTTCCAAAATATCCATACCAAAACCATTTATCGAAAGATGCAAACGCCTCTAAGATGACCGTGGGTGCTCTCTTATGGTCCAAATAATATTGACCCGACCTGTACGCTGGGCAGGCCCTCCATTTCCAGTGGAGAAAATCAATACTTCCTATCATCCCAGGAAAACCCCGCGCAACATTCTCTCTCAACAACCTTTATGTATCATCATGTGAGGGCCTACGCATGTATCTATAGTTAAAACCAAACATCATGGCATCAAGAAACCTCTTCAGATACCTGTAGATGGTAGGCACACCCATTGCAGTATAATCTTCAATGTTATCCGGAGGAACTTCCTTGCACAAGCACTTCATGACAACAATCATTTTCGTGTGTGGTGAGTGACCCATAATTCCAGCAGCATCGAGACGTTGTTCGAACTCAGGGTGCATCTCTATAATTTTATTTAAGATACGAAGAAATAGTGGTCGATACATACCAAAACGACAATGGAATTTTTTCTTCCCGTAAACACATTTGAAATAGTCTTGCATCATTCTGGCATCGGCGGCGACACGGTCCCTATGTACTATTTCCCTAGATGTCACTTGAACCGACATAAGTTGATATAAATCATGAGCATTTTCTATAATTTGTTGATACGCTAATACGGCATCATCGTTGTCTGAGTCGTCCATTTCGTATTAGCTCTCGCTTTCATTCTCGTAAGTGTTCTGAAATAATCCATGGAGCATCGAAATTCGAACATCGAGGCTTTGATGATGAGAGTAGATTGATAATTGAAAGATGAAAAATTATAATTAAAAGATGGAACAATACTGAAATTGGGTGTGGTTTAAATGAAGTTATGTGCTCGATATTTATATGCATTGTGTACCTAAATGGATACCTTTAATTAAAATGGAGGAATGCATGACCGTCATATTCTTCCGTCCATTAAAAATCCAGTGGCTCATAAATGAGCGAGTTCCAGATACTCGCCAAGGCGAGGATAGGGGCATCGCTTTCTTCTGAGTCGTTAGATGATCAACGGGCGGAAAAATCTACCGGTCAGTAATGTTCGTATTTTTTAACCGAGGCAGGGATTCTCGCCAGGCGATGTCATGGAACTCGCTTTTATTTTTGGTCGTCTGATCTCAACGGGCAGAATCATCTTGCGGTTATTATCATCACACACCAACGACTCTATTGAAACTGAAAATCCTATATATACACGGTTGGTTTGTGAAGCAATTTTTCACACCAAACTCTACATCTTCAACTATCTATCTCCTGATACCTTTTATTTTTCTTCAAAAATGGTTAATTTCTCCACCAGAGAAGATGTTGCCCTAGCAAGAGCCATAGTTAGTATTACAAGAGATGGGATTGTCGGAAATCAACAAACGGGTAAGAGATTTTGGCATCGAATTATAGTAGAATACAAACAACAATTTACAATTCCAACCACACGAAGCCTAACTTCTCTACAACACCGAGCGGGTGTCCTTAAAAAGGAGGTTAAGTTGTATGTGAAAAAGTGGGGGTACAACAACCACACCCAATATTTCTCTTAGACATCTGTATGGACAAACTCCAATATACTTTCTAGAGAATCAACTAGACAGTCAGACTCAATCTAGATAAAAAGTATATCAAAGAGTTTATATCTCAATCTCTCGATTTGATATATACTCAAGCAAATAGAAATCTGCGAGTCTTTATCAAATACTAGAGAGATAACTTGGATGGTACCAAAGACCAATATCCAAGTGTCAATCAATTTAAATCAACAACCAAAAGGTCGGATATTCTAATTGATTGAACAACGCACAACTAGTATCACACAGAAGGTGTGGGGATTAGGTTTCCCAGTTGCTAGAGTTCTCCCTTATATAGTCTTTCAAATCAGGGTTTGCAATCAATGTTAGCTTGGTAACAAAGCATTCAATATTCACCGTTAGATGAAAACCTGATTAGATTCAAGCTAATATCTTTCAACCGTTAGATCGAAAACTAGCTTGTTACATACAAATGAAATGCACGTTTCTAGGCTTGTGTAACCATACCCAAACTTGTACATTTGTTGGTTCAACAGTAGTCAACCAAATGATTAGCTATATGATCACTTTCATATCATCCATATTCTTCTTCACCATAACTAGTTCAAATTAACTAGTTAGAGAGTTGTTCAATTGCAAGGAAACCTTATGTAACTACACAAGACATAATTGAAGCAAAAACGATTCGATTCACTCGAATCGGTTCATGAACTATATAGCCACGCTTTGCAATTTGCATTCCTTAGTTTATATAAGATTAAGTTCACAAACATCGTTTTTAGATATAACCTACTCAAGTTCGCGGAGTGAGTTCGCGGACTTAAGTTCCCGGACGGAGTTCACAAACTCCGACAGAATTTCTCGGGACGAGAACTTCCGCCAGTTCGCGGACTGAGTTCGCAGACTTGGCTCACGCCACCATTTCAGTTCTCTTGATCAACAAAGTTCGAAAACTTCGGTTCAAGGAATAAGGACTTATACATATATGTGTTTCCACAACAATGCTTATATCCTCCAATGGTTATATAATCTAAACTCTCATTTCAATTATTGAAACATTCTTAGAGGACGTCTATAGTTGTTATTCACAAACTATTTTTCGTCAAAGTAAGCAATTTTCAAAGTGATTGAAACTTGTCATGACTTTCGTCACTAGGTAAAGATGAACTTGGTTAAAGCGAAAGCTTACCAACACATATTTCGAGAAATAGATACGCGAGATAAACTCGGCTCGAAATAGCAAATGTGTATAATCTAAGTCTATATAGCAAAACGACTTTTGTCTCAAGATAGGAGATAAATAGACTTTTGAGTGATAGATAAGTTCAAGTCTCCACATACCTTTTAGTCGATGAAGATCCACCGGTTCCTTGAGTAGTCCTTCGTCTTGTATGATGATTTCTATGGAGTTCTTGAGCTCAACTACACTTTCTATCCTAGTCCGAGACCTTAGCTATAGTAGACTAGAAATCAAGACTTATAGTTTTTATCACTAACATTGACAAACATGATTGAGATAGCAACGCATGCGAGTTCGACCGAGCAATGCTCTAACAATCTCCCCCTTTGTCAATTTTAGTGACAAAACTATCAATACATATGGAATACAAAAAATAAATAAATTAACTTTTGTAGCTCCTATTTCACATGTCTAATCTTCAACATTACTCGAAATATTCGTCACTTCCAAGTACTCCAATGATCCCAAAGGTTGTAAGTTCAGCATCATCGTTGTTGAAAATCCGTAGCTATAACAATGAGAAAACAAGAGTTCTCAATCATTGTTATACAGTGTCATAGTATCATTACACGACGTCAAAGTTCAATTGTATCACAACTTCAACAACAATACTATGGTGATATGTATCACTCCCCCTTAGTCAATACTCCATCTCACATGGAAACCACTCCCCCTTACATAATGATCTGAAAACCATATGTATTTGTAGTGTGAACTACATATTAATTCTCCCCCTTTTTGTCAATAAAATTGGCAAAGGTACAAGAACGGGATCCTAATGAAATTTCCGAAAGAGACATTTTATAACCAAAAGAAAGAAACACATATCATATTATTTAGATGCAATCATATAGCCAAGGCTAAATGCATTCATCAAGGAGTTTATAAAGATACAAGATAACCCCTATTATATTCCACAGCCGCACTCCCCACAAAGATTTGGCAAATAAGCACAAGTTCAATTAAGAACTCTCCCCCATAAAATGTCATTCCCGAAAGAACAACAAGAGCGACCTTAATTTCGAAAGAAAAGAAGTATTTATTTGGACATAACAAATCACATACAAGTATGAATTTGAATCGAAAATACTCAATTAAATTAACCACAAAAGAATCAATGATTAATTCAATCGAAAATGCTCAACATAAGTGAACTTATGGAGACTCAAAAATATACAATTAGATTAATCACAAGAGAACCCATAATTAATCTAATCGAAATACAAAATCAAACTAATCACAAAAGTAATCAATTTAATTGGTCATGCTCATCATAAGAAAACTTACGGAGCAACAACTAAATAACCAAACAAGATGATTAATTTAGTTGAACATGCTCAACATAAAGTATCTCGCGGAATAACAACTAAGCTAATCATAAAAATAATCAACTTGGTCGTTTAGTGCTCAACATAAGACACTTTATGGAGCCTCACAGTAATACATAAAATATGGATCAGGGAAGATCAATACTTCGGAATACACAAGAATTCATTCTATTTTCCATCACTATTCACATAACGACATTCAATAGACATAATCCTTGAAAACAAAATATTTTAACCTATCTTTCATCAATAATTGACATCATAGGCTTAACTTTTGTATTTGTCAAAAGTCTATTCATTCTTTTATCAATACATGCATATCGACATACGAAAGACTTTACTTTTGACAAGGTATGAGACAATCATAGTTCACGGACGCAAACACACATATCCCATAACAATTTTGCAATATATAAAACCATAAAGATTAATACTGCAAAAATCATCTTCCAAAGAAATTTAGAATTTAAATCAATAAATCTAAAAACATGAAGATGAAAACGTTGGACATAGCTATGTGTAATCACAATTATGGATATTCCAAACTCTAGTTATTCTTAAAACAAAAACAAGAAAATAAAATATTTACTAGGCAAATAAAAGAAATCAACAAGCTAAGGAACAAAAGCAGACTCCAGTTCCATGGCCGAACACGAACTAATGGTCAAATAGACGGTTCAGGATCCTCATGAGTCTTGGCGTCTTTGAGATTGTGATTAGCAGCATCCATCGCATCTTCAGAGAAGAGATTATCTTTGTGAAGATCATTGATGTGAGATTTTATGAGACCAAGGTCAGCTGAAACCTTTTTCAACTCAGTTTTCAACACATCAAGACTTTTCAGAGTATCAACAAGATGCAGTTTTGCTTCCTCAAAATACTTAAGAAAGTCATGGACCACTCAGCAGAAATCATATCCTCCTTCTCAACATCCTCATGAGTATATGCATAGTAACATGAGGCATTAGGATGATCATCTTCTACCAGGGTTCTTTTCTTCCTCCCTTTAGACTTGAAACCAATACATTTGTCAAGAAAGCCTCTAGAAAAACCACAAGCTCGTGAATAGGAAGACATTCTTGACAAACCAAAATAACCTGAAGTACGAAAACGTGACTAAGAGGTTTGGTATTTATATGGTTTCTTAGGGAAGAAGACCTTTAAGGTTACTAAGAATTGATTCGTATTAGTAACAGGGGTACCCGTACGAACACAACCCGACCCAAGGAAGAAAAGAAAACTTTAAGGCAAAAAGTCTTTTTGATACATGAAAATGGCTCAATAAATCCCATACCATAGGAGTAATTTAGAGCACAAGTGTAGCAGACACATATATAAAAGAGAGAGACGATACTAGACACACAAATACTATTTAGGCATTATTGTCTGCAGACACTAGTTTAGCTATAAACGATAAGAGGATAGCTCAACTAAGTAGAACATCAAAACGCCACAGTATACCTGATTTTTACACATCTTGCTCAACAGGAATTTTATGAGCAAGTTCTTAACCCTTGTGATTAATTAGCACAAGTATGAGCTCTGAGCTCATTAAAAGAACTGTGTTTATGATCGAGTCTCCTTTTCCTTCTGAATCTAGAAAGGGATCCCTTTTGATGTGAGAAATTATCATAAAACTTACTGTCATAAAAATACGAGACATAGTTTGAGTTCTTACCAGAAGAATTTTGACTTGAGGAGGATGACAACCTGTCGACAATTTCTTTATACCCTTCAATTATCTCCATCAAGTTATTTCTCATGTCATTAATTTTTTCATTTTCTCCTGGGATTTCGTTCACATCAAGGGAAATGTTGTTTCCAGAGGAAACGACTTAATCTTTCCTTAGACGATTCTTGTTAAGACTTATATTCTGCTTTAGAGCATTTGAGGAACTCATTGAACTGACCTTCCTGGTAACATACACAGGATAATTAAGAAAACCAACTGATTTAGACATACGAAGCCTAACTTCTCTACAGCACCCAGCGGGTGTCCTTAAAAAGGAGGTTAAGTTGTATGTGAAAAAGTGGGGGTACAACAACCACACCCAATATTTCTCTTAGCAATCTGTATGGACAAACTCCAATATACTTTCTAGAGAATCAACTAGACAGTCAAACTCAATCTAGATAAAAAGTATATCAAAGAGTTTATATCTTAATCTCTCGATTTGATATATACTCAAGCAAATATAATTCTGCGAGTCTTTATCAAATACTAGAGAGATAACTTGGATGGTACCAAAGACCAATATCCAAGTGTCAATCAATTTAAATCAACAACCAAAAGGTCGGATATTCTAATCGATTGAACAACGCACAACTAGTATCACACAGAAGGTGTGGGGATTAGTTTTCCCAGTTGCTAGAGTTCTCCCTTATATAATCTTTCAAATCAGGGTTTGCAATCAATGTTCGCTTGGTAACAAAGCATTCAATATTCACCGTTAGATGAAAACCTGATTAGATTCAAGCTAATATCTTTCAACCGTAAGATCGAAAACTAGCTTGTTATACACAAATGAAATGCACCTTTCTAGGCTTATGTAACCGTACCCAAACTTGTACATTTGTTGGTTCAACAATAGTCAACCAAATGGTTAGCCATATGATCACTTTCATATCAAGCATATTTTTTTTCACCATAACTAGTTCAAGTGACTCAAATGAACTAGTTAGAGAGTTGTTCAATTGCAAGAAAATCTTATGTAAATACACAAGACACAATTGAAGCAAAAACGATTTGATTCACTCGAATCGGTTCATGAACTATATAGCCACGGTTTGCAATTTGCGTTCCTTAGTTTATATAAGAATAAGTTCACAAACATCGTTTTTAGATATAACCTACTCAAGTTCGCGGACTGGGTTCGCGGACTTAAGTTCCCGGACGGAGTTCACAAACTCCAGCAGAAGTTCTCGGGACGAGAACTTCCGCCAGTTCGCGGACTGATTTCGCGGACTTGGCTCACGCCACCATTCCGGTTCTCTTGATCAAAAAAGTTTGCAAACTTCGGTTCAAGGAATAAGGACTTATACATATATGTGTTTCCATAACAATGCTTATATCCTCCAATGGTTATATAATCTAAACTCTCATTTCAATCATTGAAACATTCTTAAGGACGTCTATAGTTGTTATTCACAAACTATTTTTCGACAAAGTAAGCAATTTTCAAAGTGATTAAAAATTGTCATGACTTTCGTCACTAGGTAAAGATGAACTTGGCTAAAGCGAAAGCTTACCAACACATATTTCGAGAAATAGATAGGCGAGATAAACTCGGCTCGAAATAGCAAATGTGTATAATCTAAGTCTATACGGCAAAACGACTTTTGTCTCAAGACATGAGATAAATAGACTTTTGAGTGATAGATAAGTTCAAGTCTCCACATACCTTTTAGTCGATGATGATCCACCGGTTCCTTGAGTAGTCCTTCGTCTTGTATGATGATTGCCATGGAGTTCTTGAGCTCAACTACACTTTCTATCCTAGTCCGAGACCTTAGCTATAGTAGACTAGAAATCAAGACTTATATTTTTGATCACTAACATTGACAAACATGCTTGAGATAGAAACGAGCAATGCTCTAACAGTATGCTGCATGTGTTGCCCCCATATCTGAGAAATGGCCGGAGCGGTTGGGATGATGAATTGAAGGTAAAAGGTCTAGGAAACCATACAAAGATTATTATATTTATTTATTTGTTTATTTTGATTAGAAAATCTATTACTAATACGTCTTACATATGTGTTGTAGTATCAGGCAGGTCGAAGGCAATATGAGATGGATCCGCCACCAAGGTTTGGAAATATGAGCAAGTATTCCAAATATGGAAAGACACTATGAAGGATATGAACCCAGAGACACTCAATGAAAACCGTCCCGAGTCTCAACCGGCTCCGACGGCTTTTCCAGCTCAGATCCGGAATCCATGGTTGATTTGAATACCGATACAGATGATGGTTCTGGAACAAGTAGCCAAGGCGCCGTCAGAGATTCTATGAAGAAGATGACCCGAGAGAATTTCCCGGTAGGGATAAGTTGAAGAGGGTCGTTGCACAAGCTAACATCGTCGATAGAGGATCCACTACAACACCGCAAAATTAGCCACGACAGACATAAGTGACGCAATGTTTCGTGAATATTTGGATATACAAAAGCAACAAACATAAGTGAACCTTATGGGGAGAAACTTGAGGAAAATGCCTCCATTACAAAGAGCTGCAATGAAGAGACTCTAGAATCCTATTTTGACCCGACTCGGACTACCTACACACCCAATTCAAGTACCGGAAGATGACGGTGATGATGAAGATGAAGATGATTATGAAGGTTACTATTGACAGTCAAGGAGTTGTAATTTTATTTTAGTTGCGAATTTGGTTTCTTTTTAATTCCACCAATATTAAAAAACCATGTAACGTTATGAACTGAACAATAGCCCCTGCTTAATTATGTTATTGTTATGTTTTTAATTTTTTTAAGTGTCTAGTTGTATTAGTTTATTTTCGTAGCCTTAATTGGTGCAATTTATTTTCAAATTAATGAAGTAAGCCCGTATTTATAGTAGTTCCATAAAAGTTATAAAATTAATGACTACTTTAATTAATTTCAAACATAGGTCAAGACAATACAGTGGTTAGTTATTGACTATTAAACCTAACTCACGCACATCGGATGCTCTTAGCACGTGTAACAAACCTTTAAACCGATATGTGTACCTGTCGGCCGAGTGGTGTCTCGGGATGGTTTCCAAGAAGTTTACCAAAAAAACCATTAAATCCACTGCAGTTACACCTATATCCATGTCTAAACAACCTCCTTGGATTGTAGTCATCCATTCCATCCTTAATAAGGAGGTAGCATTCGTAAAACCTGAAATTGCGTCCATGCGTTTCACGAAAATATGCTTTCGCCATTGTTTCCTACACGAAGTTAAAAAATACTCAAATTAGTATGTGTTATTTTATTATTTTTCAAATAAAAAGAATTTAAAACTATAAATCCTTACGATATCCATTTCTGCTATAATGGATGTCGGCGGAATGTCCCTAAGAAGCGTAGCTTGGATGATAGCATATGTTTTGACCTCTTTTTTTTATATTCCCAACCCTGTATCTTAAAGCTTGCTTTGATCTATGGTTTGGATTCAGAAAGTTATCTTGAAAATGAGAATACACCTGATCCCAGAAGTTATTTGGGGGTCCTACAACATCAACTACAACCGGAGATCTCATTACACTAACCCATGCAGCTATGATTGTCGTATCTTCTTCAACAGTGAAGTTAACATTCATATTGGATGAATGAGATGTTAAATGTTAGGTTGTGCAATCCATATGGGTACCAAGGACTCTATTTATGGGAAAAATAAAGGATGTGTCGTCCCTCCCTTGCATTCACTCTTCACAGATGTGTCGTCCCTCCCTTGCAGTCACTCTTCACAGATGTGTAATCTCTTACAAGGGACTTTAGTTTTAAATTGATAATATCATAAATACAATTTGTAATAGGCCATATCATTACACTCATAACTTTAGTGTAGGACGTGACAATTCAATGTCAATAGTTTGAAACTGTGGTGGTAATAATTGGTTTCCGAATCACATGAGAAGGGATACACTGCAAAATTTTAATGGGAGAAAACCGAAAGGAAAAAAATAGTTTTCCATTATTAATAATACATGGATAAATAACATAACTATGTCCTTGTCGTTAGACCCGCGGTTGCACTTAGCCCGTGTAATAAGCCTTTAAACCACCATGCGACCCTGGTGGACGAGTTTAGTCTTGTGAAGGTTTGCAAAGAGGTGCACCCACAAAACCAATTTATTTGATGCAACCATCCTTAACGACGTGCTAACAATTGGGGGTCCATATAAGAAAAGTGATGCCTCATGCTGAGGTAGCAATTGTGATACATAAATGTCTTTCCCTTATGTTGGAGGTATAACTGCCGCACATTTGTATCCTGCAATAAAAAAACAAATATAAGGTTGGTGTTTAAATGAAAAATTCATTTTAAAATCTTGTAGACGTATTTACAGTGTTGCACATACAATCATTTCTTCAGACCACCCTTCGGGCACATTGCGATATATCGGTATCTGGAGTGCAACAAAAACGTTCGCCTCCTTCTTTATGGTGTAGACCCGAGACTTTAATGATTTCCATGTCTGACGGTTGTGATTACCAATTATTTCGGTAAACAATTGAGCGACACTGATCCAAAACTCATTTGATTTTTCGCCTGTTAATACATCTGGATCATTCGAAACATTTCAGTAAGCCCATGTTAGAGCTTCGTCTTCCTGTGAAGTGTACCGGATTTCCATGCTACGCAGATTAAATATGTAAAACTAAAACAAAATGATACTCAAAGGAAAAAGGTTATAACATAATGAAAATATAAAACTTTAAAAACCAATTGTGCATATTGATAGGTTAAATTTGAAACATTCATTAACAGTAAACACCTTTTCCTTTTTTCTAGAGTCGGGTGTCTATGTTGGGTCTGATGGAGCCTATCTATAGGTAATAATCAACAAATAGGGTAACAATAGATGACCTAAAAATATTTGAAATAGTAGTATCACTGTTTACAAATGACTCATTGTTTTTACCAACGTCCCAAAGTTGTTATAGACGCTCATCGTTGTTCACAGACGACCCTTTCGCATTTCACTCGCATTATAAAAACGTTGGTAAGGTTACCCAAAAATATCCACAAAATATCTTACCTCTGTTCGATATTAACCCGAGTAGAAAAATAATCCTCAACAATGAGTTTTAATCGCAAGGGAAAATAAATAGTTTGTGTGGAAGCCAGAGAGATTTGTCCATTATGTTACAAGGTTAACCATAGCTTTATTGAATTCCCATGGATCTACTCAAAGTGTCTCCAAAAAGATTGTAATGGCATTAAGATTGTAAAGGAGTCACGAGGGATAAGATACGATATTTGAGGTGTATGTATGAAAATTGTTGTGAAGAACCATAGTTGCTGTCAGATGCAACGAAAGTCAAGGAAGACGAACACATCGATGAACTTTGCAAGAACTTGAAGAAAAAAAGGAAATTTTGAGATTGAGAACCAAAAAATTGCTCCTTTCTCAACCCTAGACTGCAATTTTTATATGAAACTCCACCGCTCAAAAGAAAAAAGCACGTTTGGCAGACATTTCTGGGGATGTTCAGTATGTAACTCGGTGGAATGAACCAAATGGGTCTCGTTATGCTACAGTATAATGAAGCTGAAGTTGGTGATGTAACATGCGGTTTTATGTTTTATTGTGTGTTTTAGTTTGGTCAAGAGATGTTTATGATGTTAAGTGTGGTCGTATGTGTTAGATCGAAATAGGGAGCAAAGGTAATGATTATGATGTATTTTGTTTTTTTTATTCTTGCAATGATGTAATGAACACCTTTTTAAATGACGAGTTTTATTATAGACATCTTAGTACATTAGAAATCATAATTCAAAACTTAACTCACTTTCATAGGAATCACGGTTACACTTAGCACGTGCAACAAGCCTTTAAACCGTAAGGTGTCTCAAACGGACGAGTGTTGTCTCGTGAGGGTAGAGAACAGATTTACTCACAAAATCTTCTGTAAAAACTTATAAGTACCCTCCCATTCATCGGCATAAGGAACTCCATTGATATTTCTTTTGAGATCTGTTAGAAGGTCTACCCGATACTTGGTTTTCATAAATTCATAAACTTCGTTGTGAGGAAATCCAACCCCGTATTCTCGCCGGTACTCTTCTTTTGCCATTAACTCCTGCAATATTAAAATATTTACTTTAAATCAATTTTAATTGATTTAAAATCACTATAAACAAATGGTTAAAACATTTACCATTCTCGATTGGGTCATCTCTTTGGGATTAGGGTCGTTATTGAACACGCGTTTCTGTTGGAAACGAAGACTACAAAGTGCAGATTGGATTAATCTATGCCTATCCTTTATGTGTTTTAATGTTCTTCCCCTTTCTGTTCCAAATTCCTCCTTGTAATCGTGAAAAACCCTTAGCAAAAAAATTTCTTCAGTTACGACGCCTCGTCCATAGTCTTCACTGTATTTTTGGGCCACCCATATTTTCATTTTTACCAAATCTTATGCGGAATCAAATTCAGTCATTGTAGCTTAAATGTTATTTTTATTTTTCTTTTTTATGATAAAAAGATGTTCAAGGATACCACTAAATTTGGTGTGTGAAATACCTTTGAGTAACCCATCATTTTATAGGATCCAACTTACTAATTGGTGTGGAAAAATGTTAAAACCCATCTCATACACTGTTTCTTTGACAAATACTGTTTACACACCATAATTACTTTTTACGAACAACCCTTCCTAATTTCGAATAACTTCTCATGTTCATAAACACCCTTTACTGTTTATGAACAACCCAATACTTTCTAGAACAGACAATTGCTCCTCCCAAACAACCAAAGACTGTATTAAAAGTTATTCACTATTAACTTACAACACTTGCACTACTTTTGTACGTAATTTATTTTCCGCACTGGAATACTACTAAATCCCTCAATTTAGCAGACTTCTCTTCAACAAAGGACCATTACTGTTTAAAACGCCTCTTGAATGATAATGAAAGACCAATCCTGTATAAGAAGAGATATTAGAACGGCTATTGGTTATGTTATATATTTAACACAACCAAGGGTCGTTCTAATATCTCTTCTTATATATATATATATATATATTTTCAGAAATAGGTGTCGCAAACACAAGAAAATGACTAGATGATTTTGAAAAAGCGGGGGTCTAACAATCACATCCAATATTTCAAGTGAAAACTACAGACAAACCCATTCTTCAAATTTTTTCCACTGTGAAACCCACGCCCAGAAAAGTTCACGGGCACACCCATTCTATCGGTGAAAATTTCTCCCAAACCCATAATTATTGAAATTTCCGTTTATCTGTGATTTTCTTCGCCTGAGTTTTCTTTTTCTTTTAATCTCTAGATCGATCCATGTATATCTTCTAATTTACCGATAAGTTTATAGATTTGGATTACAATCATGACTCTGTTTGTTCAATACTGACAATGGGTTGGAACATGATTTGGTGAAGATTGATGGAAATTCAGGTTGTTGGTTGTTAGATCGAAGACGGGTTTGTGAAGATGGGTTCGAATTGAATTTGAACCAGAAATTGAAAGCACTGATGATTTCCCCATTAACATCTGGTATTGAAACAGGGAAATTAGGGTTCGATGAGGAGCAGATACTGAATTGGTAATGGTTCTTGTTGATGTAAATGTGAGTCTGGGTTCGGGATTCAGAAAATTCTTCAGAAACATACCTCGTAAAATTTCTCCTCAAAACAATTGATTTCAGAGCCAATAATACTGATGAGGAGAGTGTCATCAGCATTGGATCTCTTCTCAGCTAGAGAAGACAAGTGATGATGAGATGGAATTGACGTCGTTCGAATTCGAATCACTTTTTCAAATAGATTAGTAGTACTGTTGCTAGTACTGGTCTTTATTGGGATAGTGAAAATGGCAGAGATGTAGTTTCCATGAGTAGTTCTGTTTGCTGGTGGAAGTACTGAATATGGAACTTTCTTCATCGTTCTACTCATAGTAAGTTGTTGTTCTGTTTCCTATGTCGCACTTTCAAACATATTACTCTCCTATAAATACCAGCAAATAACCATTCCTAATAACTCATCTCATTTCCTACTGAAATCCCTTCAACAAATTAAGTTATTAGATAGTTCAGGATGAAGTCCTCATCTTTAGTTTGTCTTGGTTTTTGCTTTGTTTTTGTGTTGAATGGTTGTTTAGGTCAGATAGAATAGCAAGGAGGAGGATGGCAAACCCAACAGCGACAACAGCAGTCACGCCGTTACCAAGGTCAAGCTAGTGTCGAATTGAGAACATAAATGCACAAGAACCTAAACGCCGTGTTGAGTCTGAAGCCGGTGTTACAGAGTTTTGGGACCAGAAAAACGAACAATTCGAGTGTGCTGGTGTCGCCCCTGCTCGATATATTATCCAGCCTAATGGACTTCTCTTGCCATTTTTTGTTAATGCGACAAGATTTGTTTACATTGTTCAAGGTATGTTCCCTGACATTACATTTCAGTTGTAATTTCTAAGCAGTGTTTAAAACTGAATGCACTATTGCAGGTAGGGGTATGTCTAGAGCTCTTATCCCTGGCTGTCCTGAAACTTTCCACTCAATTCGACAATCTGTGCAGCAACTAAGAGGAAGAAGCCAGCAACAGGGAGCTAGATATCAACATCAAAAGATCTGTAGCATTAGACAAGGAGATATCTTGGCTTTACCTGCTGGAATAACTCATTGGTTGTATAACGAGGGAGAGACCCCGCTTATTGCATAACTTGTTATGCATGCTCGAAATTGGTTGCATAACACGTTCTGCAGTTGTTTTTTTTGCATAACTTGTTATGCAGTCCAGAAAACGGTTGCATAACACGTTATGCAGCTACTTTTTTCTTAGTATTGAAACCAACAAAAAATAAGGTTGCATAACTTGTCATGCACCTACAATAATATCTGCATAACATGTTATGCAGTCGTGAAAATATGACCGCATAATGCATTATGCATCGAGAAAATTGTTGCACAATATTTTATGCATCGAGAAAATAGATGCATAACCTGATATGCATCCGTAAATATGGATGCATACTGCATTATGCATCAATTTTTTATGTACACACTAAAATCAACCAAAACAATGGTTACATAACTTGTTATAGATGCATAACTTTGTTATGCAGATGCATAATTTGTTACGCAGTCGAGAAAATGGTTGCATAATTCGTTATGCGTCTGCAGAATGTGTTATGCATCTTTTTTGGTGGCTGCATAATGGTTATGTAGTCAGTTTTCGAATTTTTCCTAAAATGATTATCACCTCCGATTTTTTCGTCAAAAATAAAAATTTGATATTGTTGTTTGTACTCGTTGCGTAGCTCTATTAAAAAGATTTCCAACGATATAAAATTTGTAAAATTCCAAGGCGCGGATTTTTAGATATGTTATATCCAAGTTACGTTGCCAATTATACCCCTGATGCATTACCGTCATGCGGATGCATAATCCGTCATGCAGACATTTTTAATAATTTCATATAATTATGGGTGTCACGAAATTAATTATGGGTGTCACAGTACCTAAAATTAATTGTGGGCCTGACAATGAGAATATTATTTGTTTTGGGCCTGCGCCTAGTTTTCCCATATTTCAATTAGCAATCTGTATGGACTAACTCTATTATACTTTTAAGAGAATCAACTAGACATTCAGACTCAATCTTAATAAAAAGCATATCAAGGAGTCAATATCTCTATCTCTCGATTTGATCTTTACTCAAGCAAATGTAAATCTGCGAGTCTTTATCAAATACTAGAGAGATAGACTTGGATGGTACCAAAGACCAATATCCAAGTGTCAATCAATGTAAATCAACAACCAAAGGTTGGATATTCTAATTGATTGATCTCAACGCACAACCTGTGATATTTCAATTATATAACAAAATATAATGCGGAATAGAAATAACACAGACACCAAAAATTTTGTTAACGAGGAAACCGCAAATGCAGAAAAACCTCGGGACCTAGTCCAGATTGAACACCACATTGTATTAAGCCGCTACAGACACTAGCCTACTACAAACTAACTTCGGTCTGGAATGTAGTTGAACCCTAATCAATATCACACTGATTCAAGGTACAGTTGCGCTCCTTACATCTCTTATCCCAGCAGGATACTACGCACTTGATTCCCTTAGATGATCTCACCCACAACCAAGAGTTGCTACGACCCAAAGTCGAAGACTTCAATAAACAAATCTGTATCACACAGAAAAGTCTACGATGATAGATAAATCTGTCCCCCACAGATAAACCTACAAGTTTTGTTCCGTCTTTTGATAAATCAAGGTGAACAGGAACCAGTTGATAAACCAGACTTATATTCCCGAAGAACAACCTAGTATTATCAATCACCTCACAATAAACTAAATCGTATGATAGCGAAACTAGATATTGTGGAATCACAAACGATGAGACGAAGATGTTTGTGATTTCTTTTTATCTTGCCCTATCAGAGATATAATCTCAAGTCAATTATTTTAATTGAACTCGTACGATAGAAAATGGAAAGATCAGATCGCTCACAATCCCAATGAAGTCTTTAAGTCGTTAACCGACAGGGTCTCGAGAAGAAACCTACGATTAAAGGAGAATCGACTCTAGCAAAACTAACTAGTATCACACAAGATGTGTGGGGATTAATTTTTCCAGTTGCTAGACGTCTCCATATAGTTTTCAAATCAGGGCTTGCAATCTAAGTTACCTTGGTAACAAAGCATTCAGTATTCACCGTTATATGAAAAACCTGACTTATCCAAGCTAATATATTTCAACCGTTAGATCGAAACTTAGCTTGTCTCACACACAAATGAAATGTATTCATTTAGGTTTGAGTAACCGTACCTAAACGTGTACATTGGGTTGGTTCACAAATAGTTAACCAATGGTTAGCCATATGAGCACTTTCATATTAACCGTATTCATATTTCTCATAACTAGTTCAAATGACTCATAAGAACTAGTTCAAGAGTTGTTCAATTGCTTAGGTATTTATTCATAGACACAATTGAAACAAAATCGGTTTGATTCACTTGAATCAATTCATGAACAATATATCCACGGTTTGCAAAGATTGCATTCCTTATTGATTTATTGTTTAAGTTCATGAAACTACCGATTTGAGAATTAACCAGCTTGGGTACGCGTACGGGTATGCGCACCTTAGCTACCGGATTTGAGTTTACAAACTCAACAGAAATTTTCGGTTCGAAAACTTCAATGGGTACGCGTACGGGTATGCGTACCTAAGGTGACCGGTTTTCAGTTTGAAAATTCCACAAACTACAATAGAAATTTTCGGTACGCGTACCTAACCTGTCTCCTTCACCAATACCGCATGCACACATATGCACGCACTTGATTTCCGGCACATGGATTTATACACTAATGTGCGAACACACTATATGCTTATATCCAGAGTTGGTAATCTCAACTCTACATTTCAATCATTGAAACATTCTTCTATAATGTTATAATAGTCGTTAGACAAAAAGAATCAACTATCGTCATCAAAGCTATTTTCAAGATTGAAACGTCATCATGACTTTCGTCACAGGTAAAGATGAAAATGGTTAAAGCAAAAGCTTACCAACACATATTTCGAGAAAAAGATAGGCGCGTAAACTCGGCTCGAAATAACAAATGTGTATGTATGAAAACTATCATACTTATACGACTTTTGTCTCAAGAGTGGGAGATAAAGTAGATAGACTTTTAAGTGACAGATGAGTTCAAGTCTCCACATACCTTTTGGTCGGATGAAGTTCCACTGGTTCCTTGAGTAGTTCTTCGTCTTCGTAAGATAATCGCCATGGAGCCTGGAGCTCAACTATACCTAACTATCCTAGACCGAGACTTAGTCATAAGTAAACTAGAAATCAAGACATATAGTTTTGATCACTAACATTGACAAACATGCTTGAGATAGCAATGCATGCGAGTTCGACTGAGCATTGGTCTAACAGATTTGATCACTCAAAATAATGCACGACAAATTATGACAATTCATGGTGTAAAAAGATGTAGGGAAAACAATAGTGATGAAACTATAGACAATTCTCAACGAATTGAAATTACATTGACACAAAATATCATATTCCCAAGATATACAAAGAAGTTAGTGGTGTGGTAAAACCAAGAACATGGGGTTGTTGGGGTTTTGTTTCGTAGACAAAACTATATGGCTGAAAAGAGACTTTTGGTAACAGATTTGCAGCAGAAAACAATGATCTAATGCTGTCAAAACCGTGGCTAAAGGGCAGTTTCGGGTTTGGAATGTCTACAAGGTTTACTTGGATTAGGAAACTTGTATGACGGTTTAGTATAATTTTTTCCAAGTTTAGGGTTTCCTAATTAAGGTGGAAGACCATTCTTAGAAGTTCTCTAAGACTTGGGGAGCAAGGATTTGTCTACTATATAAGAAGGCTTATATTGTGAGTAGAAATCCATTCTCTTGGTTAATTCTCTTGGAGAATCCTCTCTTTATGAGGTTGTTTGGGTCACAACCTTGTGTCCTACAATGGTTGGTGATGGGGAAAAATCTATGTGAGAAGAGTGACTTGTAATGAGAACGAGTATGGGAGAAATCTAGGGTTTCTAGGGTTCATATGGGGGAAGTTAAAATTCATGATGTTCTTCATGTTCTTGTCTAAAGTCGAAGCAACCATGGCGGTGGAGGTTTATGGAAGAAGAAGAACAAAGGAAGAGGTAAAACTCTTCGTAATATGTCTTGTTGTTTCTAACGTTTAGCACTAGTGGGTTATATAGCTAGTTGATTATATGATGTGTGCCGATGTAATAACTTGTTATGATAATGAATATTCTCGGGATGGTTTTGGCCGTGGATGTAGCCTACAAAGGTGAACCACGTAATCTTTGTGTCGTATGTGATTGTCTATTATCGTATTGATTATATATTCGTGCTAGTATTATTCGATCATGCTAATCTAAAGATGTAAGAGACGGAGTCGAGCTAAGTTATCTAAAGTAGGATGTTTCATGGAATTGACTTCTATGAAAACATGTTGGTTCAAGATGAACGAAACCTCGGTTTTCCGACAAGTGGTGCGGTGAGCGTGGATAAAGATGGCAGTGATTCGGTAGTTTGAACAAGAGGTTTCAAAGAAGAGAAAATCTTGGTTCATAGCAGAATGGTATAGATCATGAAGATGATGAGTAAATCAAGACCGAACAAAGAATAAGACGACATCAAAAAAGATTCGACAACTTTGTTTGATGTGACTATGATTCGTTTTGAAGGTGTTTTCTTTACAAGAGAAGATCGTTCGTGGGTTCAACTGGCGTCTGCAAATATTTTTAGGTGAATATTTTTAATCATGGTGGTGCTAAGTGACAATCATTCATACACAACATATGAAGATTGTATCATGTTATGTCTACATGGAGATGACTCAATATTGTTGGTTCTTGTAGTTGGTGAAGTCCGTCTGGAATTGTTTGATGACTCAGATCAAATAATATCAAGTGTTAGACATGTGTCGAAGAAGAAGTATTATACAAACGGTAGAATAATGAGTGATCATGGCGACGAAGTAGTTTGATACAAGTCATATAGAAACTTATATAAATTATATGAAGAAGTTGTTTGGGGTGATGCTAGAAGATCGACAAATAGCGATTCCGGTGGTGCAAGTGCAAAGGAGGAATTTGGCTTAGGTGGTGATTCAATCTCAAAGTACAAGACAAATTTGATTCGTGCTAGTGATGATGTCCGTCAGGATGGCCTTGTGTAAGGTGGTAAACATTCATACTTTATTGGAGTGAAGTCGAAGGTTTTGTTCACGTCACAAAAGGTGGTGATTGTTGGGGTTTTGATCCGCAGACAAAACTATATGGCTGAAAAGAGACTTTTGGTAACAGTTTTGCAGCAGAAGATAGTGATCTAATGCTGTCAAAACCGTGGCTAAAGGGCAGTTTCGGGTTTGGAATGTCTACAAGGTTTACTTGGATTAGGAAACTTGTATGACGGTTTGGTAGAATGTTTTCCAAGTTTAGGGTTTCCTAATTAAGGTGGAAGACCATTCTTAGAAGTTCTCTAAGACTTGGGGAGCAAGGATTTGTCTACTATATAAGAAGGCTTATATTGTGAGTAGAAATCCATTCTCTTGGTTAATTCTCTTGGAGAATCCTCTCTTTATGAGGGTGTTTGGGTCACAACCTTGTGTCCTACAATGGTTGGTGATGGGGCAAAATCTGTGTGAGAAGAGTGACTTGCAATGAGAACGAGTATGGGAGAAATCTAGGGTTTCTAGGGTTCATATGGGGGAAGCTAGAATTCATGATGTTCTTCATGTTCTTGTCTAAAGTCGAAGAAACCATGGCGGTGGAGGTTTATGGAAGAAGAAGAGCAAAGGAAGAGGTAAAACTCTTCGTAATATGTCTTGTTGTTTCTAACGTTTAGCGCTAGTGGGTTATATAACTAGTTGATTGTATGATGTGTGCCGATGTAATAACTTGTTATGATAATGAATATTCTCGGGGTGGTTTTGGCCGTGGATGTAGCCTACAAAGGTGAACCACGTAATCTTTGTGTCGTGTGTGATTGTCTATTATCGTATTGATTATATATTCGTGCTAGTATTATTCGATCATGTTAATCTAAAGATGTAAGAGACGGATTCGAGCTAAGTTATCTAAAGTAGGATGTTTCATGGAATTGACTTCTATGGAAACATGCCGGTTCGAGATGAACGTAACCTCGGTTTCCCGACAGGGGTTACAAGATAATATTTATGGCAAAAGGCATCGATAAGAGTAAAAAGTTATTCCATGTAATTTAAAAATTCAATGAATCCAGACCAACGGGTTTACTATAAACACCCTATACTGTATATAAATGACCCTTATTAATTTGGAAATTCCATAACTCTTCAAAAACACCCACGACTATTTAAGAACGACAATTATTCAAATAACCCAAATTTTTTTTCAAAAGGCGTTTACTGTTAACTACCAACCCTTACTCTTTACCGAAAACCATCCGTCTCGAGAAGAGAAAATTTGTTAGTCATGGAGTCCTATTCGGCACAAGAATACCACTCAGTCCATTTGTGATGAGGTTGATCACATACTTTATATCAGAGTTTTTTTTTTCACTCACTCTTCCTATTTAAGGGAACGAATTTGCTGAGTTCTCTTCAGTAACTAGAAAGACAAACAAATTTATACTTTGTATAAAATTAATCATGCGCTTTAGTAGTGAAGAAGATTTGGGGGTTGTGCGGGCATGAATTTCAGTTACAAATCAAGGTCCACCGGGAGATTGTGAAAATGAACAATCTATTTTTTGGCACCGTGTTTTTCAATCCTTCGAAGATATTACCGCAAACGAAAACGGTCAAACAAAGATGTCTATTAAAAAAAGATTCGCTTTGATCACCACCGAAATCGATACTTTTGTAACATTTTTGCTTGACGTTAACATAGGTCATCCAGCATTGTCCTATGAAGCTCGCGTAAGTAAACATATCACCTTAATAATTACTTGGTCTAACAAAAAAAATGTCGATACTTATTCATTTAATTTTTTTTGTTTCCTACAGAAAACAAGAGCTCGCATCGAATTTCGTGCAGAATCAAAGAGGTCATTTAAGTATGATCAATTGTACGAGCTCTTAAAGGACGTAGTCCCGGCATACAATGTAGAGTGAATACATCTGTGTAATCGACTGATAAGTAAAATATAATGGGACTTTATTGTTTTCGGATCAATCAGTTTCTTTAATTTATCGCTAATGAACGTCATTGATAATTTGAAAAACGACCCCTACCATTTACAATCGCCCCTTTGCTGTTTTCGAAAAACCCTTAATGCATACGAGAATATATTATGATGGCCATTGGTTGTATTAATAAAAACACTTGTACGTTAGGGTTAAGCTCGGTCACTTTGATCCGGGTAGTGAACCATTAATTCTAGACTACACTTTCAACGATTATGAGGAGAGCACGAATTAGATAAAAAGAATGTAAATTGTGTAGTAGGGTATAATAGGGGTGTAGGAATAAAAATGTCAAACAAATATTTCTTTTCAGCAAGGAATAAGGACTCGCTTTAAAAATTTGAAGGATGACCCAAGCTTCGATTTTAAGCGAAGTCCACATCCTTGCTGAATTTTACAAAAACGAGGTCATTTTCCTCGCTTTTTCATTTTTTCTAGCGATGATCCAATCCTCGCCTATTTGAAATCCCCGTTATGCTTACCAGCTTTCGAGTAGAGAGAAAGAAGACAAATGATTTTAAACCCTTTAGCCACTGCGAGATGTCGCTTTCATTACCAAGTTTTCATCCACTACACTCAGCCTTATGCAGGGACGGAGCTAGGAGTTCAAGTTGGGGGGACAATTTTTTTTTTTTTTGACAAATTCATAATGGAGTATAAATTAACAAGAGCAAATGTTGTAGAGGTTGTTTGTATGAAACTGCCATGTCTTTTCGTAGCTGCGGGTGTTAGGATCATAACCAAAGAGCATCTGTGCAAGAGGAATGTCAGGTTATTTATACTTTAGAACAAAACCACTCTCTGAAACAGTCTATAAAACAACTTAAACCAAGGCGTGTGGACTTTCTAGAGTTGCACCGAATCCCTTACACCAGCTCCATGATTCATCCTTATTATTAGCTGCAGCAGTATATTTCTTCGAAGACATCTTCTTGTAAGTCCATTTAGGAATCTCCTACCAGTAACATACAACCAACAGTTGAAACAAACGATTCTAGTTTAAGTATAGTATGTAGTACGGAAAAACTGATCCTAATTATCATAAAAAACGTGAACATTTTCCTAATCTAATTTTGGATGCTTATGCAATACAATACAACTCCATTAAATTATCCCAAAAGACTATAGAAATGAGACATCCCTTTCCAGTGTTACTTGTTTACTGCTTTAGTACTACAAAGGCTTCGGGTAAACAACTAGATTTAAACACGTGAACAGATCTTAACCAATTACAATTTTTTAACTTCACAGAATTGTCCCCCGTTTACACTAAAAAATTCCAAATTGAATAGATCAATGTATGTAATATCATAAAACTCAGTGGGGACTGCTGTCCCCACTAGACCGTTACTAGCTCCGTGCCTGGCCTTATGCTCCTTTTAGAACTCTGAGCCCAAATTGAAGGTTGTGTTATCTTTCGTTAACGATAAAGATTAAAGAGTAGTCTGTTTCTTGATAGCTGATGCTCCTCTGTTATCAAATATAAATTTTTCAACACTTATGGAGAACCGTGCGTAAGTTTAGTTTCAAGTTACGGTAACCTGGCGGTCAAAGTTAATTGTTGCCATTGCCATCATCGAAAGAGTGTATGAGGACAAAAAAAAATTCTTGGTTAGGTCAACAAGATGAACACATCACAAATCACATTAATCTTAACATTTTCCAAACAACAAAAAAAGTACACCTAACAACCACCAATCAAAACTCACTTTCTTTATTGTTTTTTTCGTACTTACACGGTATTAAGTATTAACCGTTTTTCAAAGTTTTTTTTATCGAGTTCCTGAAACCGACACTCTAATTTAACAAAAACTTGGGCGGCAGCAAGGTAAAACACTGGGCGGAGATATAAAAACTTACCCTAATTAGTACAACCGAACCGATAGGTGTTAGTTATACCTGGAATCCTCCGTCTTTGCTGGAAGTAGAAAAAGGAAATCTAACTCCAACTGCATTTTCCTCTGCACATTCAATTTCTTTCTTCTACCTCCATTTTCTGTTACTAAATTTAACCTGAAACCATTCATAATGGCTATCTCAGTACCCACCTCTGTTTCTAAAGAATCATTTCTTTTCAATTCAAAAAATTCATTGAAGAACAATACCCAAGTAAGTTTATTTTATCAAATTCTAACCAATTTCGTTTCCGAAAATGTGGGATTTTTTTCTTCTTACGAGCTTATGATTCTTTTTTTTATATAGGTGGTTCAGATCTACGGGTCTCAGCTGAAACCGGTGAAATTTGAAGATTCTCATTTCAAACATTTGGGTTTAATCAAGTACGTCTCTGTTTTTTTAAGATTGAATGAAATCCCTAGAATTTTTAGATTTGTAAATTCTAATTTGTTTGGATATTCATTTTTATAGGAAGTTTAAGATATTCAAAGCCCATCTTCAAGTCTGACCCATAAAAGATAAGAGTCCCTTTAATTAACTAATTTTACTGTTAGATCAATCCATTTGTAATTGAGATTTTAAATACAGTTTCATTTGTTTCGATTCGGAACTTGATTTTTAGGAGAAACCAGGGTTATTTGAGATTGGAAGCATCAAGGGACTCGGTTTCCTCAACTCGAGTAGCGCCAGTTAAAGAAATGGAGAAGAAACCAAATGATCAAACTTTAGATCTCTTTAATGACATGAGAGAAAAGTTTTTAAGCTTCAAAAGATTCAAATACTTGTAAGTAACCACTGGACTTAACTTGGGTTATTTGATTAAGCAACAATTACCTTGTGCACAAAGTTTAATTCGCGTATTATGAACAGGGAAAAGTCTGATCATTATCAGAAACTTGTTAATGGACAAGCACCAAAGGTGAGGCAAATCACTGCTCAATGTTTTTTTCTCCGGAAAATTTAGTCATTTGTGTGTTGACTTTGTTTGTTCCTTGGGATATTGTTGTTAATGCTAACTAACTAGTTCAAGAACAGTTTATGGTGATTGCTTGTGCAGACTCAAGAGTATGTCCTACTAGCATCTTAGGTTTTGAACCTGGAGAAGCCTTTGTTGTGCGAAATGTGGCTAATTTAGTTCCTCCATTTGAGGTATTATATGCTTCATCTCTTCTGCACATAAGTTGTAGTTTGTTTCAAACCACCGTTCCATTTACAGATAGATAGATACCTTTGAACATGACTCTTTTTCTTGAACTCATGTTTGTCTTGCTCTTTTGTGTAGAATGGACCCACGGAAACTAATGCTGCTCTTGAGTTTGCGGTCAATGCTCTCAAAGTAAGTCTGCTAGTACATTCTCTTGAGCCAGTTTGTTGTAGAATGAGGTTTAATGTGAGAAATTCTGTGTACAGGTTGAAAATTTATTCGTCGTTGGTCATAGTTGTTGTGGAGGCATTCGGGCACTTATGAGTATGCAAGATGGTGTACATTCAAGGTAATTACCTTATAAAAGTTTTTTTGTTTTTGTTTTGTGGTTTTAGTTTTCGCTTCTTTCTCTGTCTCTCTCATATTAGATATTCATCTATGTTTCAGTATCTTTATCAAAGATTGGGTTATTAATGGGAAACAAGCAAGAACAAGCACGATGGCTGTTGCGGCAAACCTCGGTTTTGAACAGCAATGCAGGCACTGTGAAAAGGTATTCTCTCCTTTGCAGGACCATTAAGGATTGATCAACATTAGATTATGTAAGCATTAAGTCTAGTAACATGCTTTTTGTAACCTTCTTTAACGATATCAGAAAGATATGAAATTCAGTTTTCGGAGGATTTTGATTAACAGGTTTATGGGTATTTGAATTGCAGGAATCTGTTAATCACTCATTGGTGAACTTGCTAAGCTACCCATGGGTAGAAGAGAGAGTACGGAATGGGTTGCTGTCTATTCATGGTGGCTACTATGACTTCGTCAACTGTACATTCGAAAAGTGGACTCTTGACTACAAGGGAAATAGTGCAGAAGAAGATGGCAAATATGCAGTCAAAGATCGAGTTTTTTGGTCTTAAGCTATTCGCCCCTTCAGTGTTCCCCCCTTATGATTGGGATTATTAGGAAAACAAGTGTTTAAGACCATCAAGTGTGATAAGTCCGGCATCCGTTTGTTCCTTATCAGTGTTCTTTGCTACATTAGCGAGCAGGGGATCTACCGAGGTCGCGTCTTCCAGTTATCTTCTGATATGTAATGTAATTTTATAGGTAGCATCCTCCAGTTATTTTGTGATATGTAATGTAATTTTATAGGTCGCATCCTCCAGTCATCTTGTGATATGTAATGTAATGTACCCTTGTTGTTGTTGTTGTTGTTGTGCATTAATTAAATTGTTATTGTGTAATTTTGATAATTCAAGTGATATTATCAATAAAATGTGATTTTTCTCACTTGTGTTCTGATTACACTATGGTTATTCTGTTTTTGATGGTTAATACAAAAAGATTAGTAGTTGGTACACGCAACGAGGAATTGACCTTGTGAGACTGAACAATGAGTTGAGTAGCAGGTCTCATTACCAGATGTTGGAACTGTAACAATGAAATACAGAAAAATTATGTGAAAATTAAATTTCTGAAAATGAAATAAAACACTTAAATATTTAACAGCATACTGAGAACAGAGTCACTTGATCATCAAGTTGTCCTTAACACGATAGTTCATCGGTACGTCTCAAAAATGATTGATGTTAATACCCTATGGTAAAGTCCTATCCAGGATAAAACTGCACGTTGCAAGTACTATAAACACTACAGAACTTGTCCACTTACGAACTCAAGTGCAAAGCTTTGGAATATAAAAAACCACACATAGCGAGAAAAACAAAAAGAAGGAGGATAGAGCTAGAGATAGTAACTTGCTCTGATACATAAATTACTTTTTGTAACTCCCCCATTAAACATACACCGTTTAAAAAATTAAAATCATGTTTTAATTTTAATAAAATAGTTTAATGAATTAAAAATTTTGTTTTAAGTATTCCGTTTAGAAATTAGAAACTTGTTTAAATAACCCTTTTAGAAATTACAAACTTTTTTGATTTTAACTCGTTTAGGAATTAAAACTTGTTCTAATTTTAATCTTGGTTGACTCATGCATGTGCATACATGCGCTAGGTAAGTGTCTCATCCCCACCCATATTTGCATTTCATTCACTCATAGAAAATGAGTAAGCATCCTTAGACCTTTAGGTCATTCGATCAATTCTAACCAAGACCAAAGAACTAAAACATATTAAAAAGACTCATTTTTCTCCAACAATCCCCCACATGAATGAAATACCGATAAAAAAATAAGAAATCAGAAAGCGAGACATACCACTATAGGCAAGAGGTGTCCATGAGGTCTTGAACATTTGCTTAGTGAGAAATTTTCGGAATTACTTGATGGACAGTGAACGTGATGTCTTGGACTACCATCGTTTGGTGTAATTCATGATAATAGCCACGCGTGATATCTCTCTAGGTGCTGTCAAGTTCGTGTCGCTGTGTCCATATTGACTTTCAACTTGAAGTTTATACGTCTTAAGGCTTCTAAGGCATCATCCTTACCCCTAAGCGAGTATACACGATAGTACCTTGTATAATCATTTACGAAGTTATATACCACTTTTTACCACTTTTGTTTGGGTTGATTTCATGTCAACTAGGTCTAACTGAATGAATTTTAAGGGCTTAGAATTACTCTGAATAATTTTGCTAAAAGGTTTTCTAGCATATTTTGAATCTACGCGGATTTCACTTTATGTTCAAAACCTAAACTAAATTTGGGTACGCATCCTACGCTAGCAAGTTTATGCATTGACTTATAAGTTTACGGTTCTAAATTTACCATGCGACACATTCAACGGCACACAAAAGAAAGCACAAGAATCAAATATGTTCACTTTATCGGATTTTCCGTCTTGTATACACCCTAAGTCTTATAACTCTTGCCTAAAATCACTGCCCTTAGTTACAAAAAGTTTTCCAGATCTAATTACTATCTTAATTAAATATTTTACGATCTACAACAGAACAAGATACAAGATTCATGCATAGGTCCGGAACATGAAGAACTTCATTCAACGTGAGAGTCTTTACAGATATGAGCTTCTGCTCGACATTTCCCTTTCATGCAACCTTTATTACAGACGAGTTACCCATATAGAGTTTCTCGATATCCCATATTGTGACAGACCGAAAAATTACGCCTAGCACGCCAGGGCGCGCAGGCCATAACTCTCCCGGCGCGCCATTATTACTCTACTGACCGTACCTTAAAGCTAGGCAAATGCACTTCCATTTGACCTTCTGCGCTTACCCACTCTGTGTAGTTTGATATGAAGTATGAGCATTCCTTTGATGGAATGCAACTAAGCCTCATCAAGCTTAGCCGCAATCATCTCTTGCATCGCATCACCGAGCTTAGATGATATGAGGGGCCAATATATCGTAATTATCTCGCAATTAGATGATATGAGCGACAAAGTGTTGGGCCGGCAATGTTGCAACTCATTGCGGATGCCTACATACCCTTCTCTATTCTAAAGGGATCAAGCACATACCGTAGTTTATCCACGAAGGGACAACAACTTAAGCCAAAATCGTTTGTAAGGCCGCATCCAAGCAATAATGGTAATGGCCTAGTCCGTATAGACCGTTTAGTCAAAATGCACAAAGGTTGCGCATTATCGGGTCGTCGGCATGGCATAGTTATGCCTTCGCATCATATGCCCCATTGGAAAGGCTATGCAACTATAAATGATACTTACGCATCATTTATACTCTTTCGTCTAAGCTATGAAGCTTACTTGGTGCATGGTCCGCATATGTACCTTCAACCAACTACCCCTCCCTATATATATTAACTTGCAATTTCTACAACTTTGGAAAGGGGAGAAAAATGAATTCACCAAGTCCCAAGGCCAGGTTGTTGCCATATATTTCTGAGTTACCGACAATGATTGTCGAGTTCTATTCTGTAATGCAAAATGATTGCGCACCACTCTTTTGTCTGTTGTACATTGATTGTGTACTACTCGTTCTGGCTATTGCACAATGATTGCGCACCACTTGTTCAGTCTGTTGCAAAATGATTGTGCAATATTCACTTTGGAATATTACACAATGATTGTGCAATATTGGCTCGGCCATCCCTCTCCGGACTGATGCACAATGATTGTGCAATATTTCCTCTAGGTCAATGTTACTCTTAACACACAACGGAGCTTGAGATGAAGCTTCATCTCATGCCATGGCGCATCTTTGAGCATGTGACATACTAAAAATTCGGGGTGTTACATCATTAACCCCTTTAAAACTATTGTGGACAAACTCTTCGGTTTGGATTCCTAAGCAAAAGTCCCATACCATATGCTCAGAAATCACGGGTTTCTTCAAGTTTTCGTGAACATCAATTGAGACCTTCTGAGCAATCATCCCATACCGCCTGCCCAGGGATCCTAAAGTTCCCACAACGTTACCAAGAATCTCAATTGTCCAGTTGCCAAAAGGATATCTCAAGCAGGTATCCTAAGTGTGAGTCCCATACCACACACTCAGGAGTTTTTAAAGTTCACAATGTTGAAAATGTCATCGAAATGACAAATCTTAGCACAGTAATGTGTGGAATAGAATCCAGTTGCCTACCGTCCCTGACGGTCATCCAGGTTGCCACTTGTAAGTAGGATGCTAGCCGGGCCTGACAACGCACACCATTGGCCAGTTGCCAACGTGTGGGGATGATCAGTCTCATTGTCTACCCACCGTCCCAGACGGTCTTCCATATTTCCACTCGTAAGCGGGGTGCCACTTAGGCCAGGAAAACTCACAGTACTTGAAAAATCTCAACTCGATTCGCAAAAGTAATTGACTTGGAAGTTACTAACACTTCCAGCACAAAGTTTGCTTACTCTCCGACTTTAAGTTTTCCATAAAAGGAAGTACTCGCTTGACGAGTCCATCGCTCACAATCCCTAGAGTTTTCTCGGAACTTGCACTGATACCAACTGTGACGGACCAGAAAATTACGCCTAGCACGCCAGGGCGTGCAGGCCATAACTCCCCCCGATGCGCCATTATTACTCTACTTACCGGAACTTAAAGCTAGGCAAATGCACGTCCATTTGCCCTTCTGCGCTTACCCCCTCTGTGTAGCTTGATAAGAAGTATGAGTAATACTTTGATGGAATGCAACTAAGCCTCATCAAGCTTGTCCGCAATCATCTCTTACATCACATCACCGAGCTTAGATGATATGAGGGGCCAATATGTCGCAATCATCTCGCAATTAGATGATATGAGCGACAAATTGCTGGACCGGAAATGCTGCAACTCATTGCGGCTGCCTACGTACCCTTCCCAACTCTAAAGGGATCAAGAACGGACCGTAGTTTATCCACGAAGGGACAACAACTTAAGCCAAATTCGTTTGCAGGGTCGCTGCCAAGCAATAATGGTAATGGCCTAGTCCGTATAGGCCATCTCGTCAAAATGCACAAATGTTGCGCATTATCGGGTCCCCGACATGGCATAGAGATGCCTTCGCATCATATGTCTCATTGGAAAGGTTACGCAACTATAAATAATACTTACGCATCATTTATACTCTTTATGCTAAGCTATGAAACTTACTTGGTGCATG
This sequence comes from Papaver somniferum, assembly GCF_003573695.1. Lineage (NCBI taxonomy): Eukaryota > Viridiplantae > Streptophyta > Magnoliopsida > Ranunculales > Papaveraceae > Papaver > Papaver somniferum. Next base: position 114,535,022 of record NC_039358.1, read on the forward strand.
GTACGCAAATGCACCTTCAACCAACTACCCCTTCCTATATATGTTAACTTGCAATTTCTACAACTTTGGAAAGGGGAGCAGAATGACTGCACCAAGTCCCAAAGCCAGGCCGTTGCCATATATTTCTGAGTGACCGACAATGATTACCGAGTTATGTTCTGTAATGCACAATGATTGCGCACCACTCATTCTGTCTGTTGCACATTGATTGCGCACTACTCGTTCTGGCTATTGTACAATGATTGCGCACCACTTGTTCTGTCTGTTTCACAATGATTGTGCAACAGTCACTTTGGAGGCTCGGCCAGCCCTCTCTGGCCCGATGCACAATGATTGTGCAATATTGGCTCTAGGCCAATGTTTCTCTTAACACACAAGGGAGCTTGATATGAAGCTTCATTTCATGCCATGGCGCATCTTTCAGCATGCGCATGCTAAAAATTCGGGGTTTTACAGATATCCTCTGATTGGAGGTGAACAGGTATCTGTATCTACGTACATGCTTGGTGGCTCCAGAGTGCACCCACTGGTCTCTCACATTGGTTATTAAAATAACTTCCGACATCATCACAAAAAACTCGTCCTAGTTTGTTTCAACTAAATTAGCATCAACTTTAAGGTTTTTATGTTCTCTGTAATTTACTACCAAATAGCCAGGAATTTACAAACACAACAATCACCCTTAATTAAAATGTTGATGGATTCAGGTTTACGAAACATACATTTCTTGTGAGGACCACACTTAGAGTTGCATTTGTTATTCTCACCTTTGTCAGCTTTGGAAGATTTGTGTTCAGCCACATGCGCCTTGTTAGCCATGCCCCTTGCAGATAACATATTTTTGTCCTCGGTGCAACCATACCGACCTCACCCATTTCATGTCATAATCTTCGTCTGTACTCAGACTAGGAAGACGGTAGTTTCTCAATCACCTAAACACTTGAAACTCTGACCAACAACCCACAAACCATAAGTAGTAAAGTTCTCCTTGCATTGCAGTCATACAGTATATCCTTCGAACAATTTAATATATGATTTATAACCATATAATTCTGCCGAACCCAATCATCCAAAACAATTTCACGTCCAATAATATTTGAACCCTCATCAAATTGTTTCAGTAAAAATTCATCTAGCTTATGTTAACCCATAACATATCTTAAAGTCCTTCCCAAATTTTTCTGATCTTTCAACATCTTTTTCCATTGTTGCAGAAGTATATCGTGTTATGATTGTTGGAACTGCAACAATGAAATACTGAAAAATGATGTGAAAATGAGACAAAACACTCAAATATTTAACAACACACTGAGGACAGATCATCAAGTTGTCCTTAACACGATAGTTCACCGGTACGCCTCAAAAATGAGTGATGCTAATACCCTATGGTGAAGTCGTATCCAGGATAAAACTGCCCGTTGCAACTACTATAAGCACTACAACACTTTCCCACTTACGAACTCAACAACAAAGCTCAGGAATATAAAAACCACACAGAGGGAGAAAGACGAAAAGAAGAAGGATAGAGCTAGGGATAGTAGCTTTCTCTGGTACATTTTGAAATGAAGAAACCTTTTTTGTTTAATAGGAAGTGAAATTGGATTTGACATAAATTACTTTTGGTAACTCCCCCATTAAACATAAACCGTTTAAGAAATTAAAATCATGTTTTAATTTTAATAAAATAGTTTAATGAACTTAAAATTTTGTTTTAAGTATTCCGTTTAGGAATTAGAAACTTGTTTAAATAATCCCTTTAGAAATTAAAAACTTTTTCGATTTTAATCCGTTTAAGAATCAAAACTTGTTCTAATTTTAATCTTGGTTGACTCATGCATGTGTATACATGCACTAGACATGACAAGTGTCTCATGCCCACCCATATTTGCATTTCATTCACTCATAAAAAATGAGTAAGTATCCTTAGACCTTTAGGTCATTAGATCAATTCTAACCAAGACCAAAAAACTAAAACATATTGAAATACTCATTTTCTCCAACACCAGGTAAGAGTGTGTGTAATCTGCGATTGGATTAGACAGCTGATCATTTTCGGAGCTGATTATTAGAGACTTGGCATGGTATTTAACACGACAGTATGGAAAAAACAAAATACATGAAAATCATCCTTGTAGAGTTGGCTGCCTGGCTCCACCATAACACCATTGCAGGATTTTTACATTTTATTGTATTTATGTAAGCAAACGCCTAGATTAACCATGATTCAATTACTTTTTGGGGATAATTTGATGAGCATATCGGTAGTTTATGAAGGTTGTAAATTTTAGTGTTAAATAGAGTTCTAGACCTTTAAGAGGTAATATCTTTACTGTAGAAAATCTTTTTCAATGCTAAGGTTCTTAAGTCGTATAAGTGTGTGATACACGCGTGCACTTCGTGCGTCCATGGTATCGTATCGGGTATTTTTATTATCTCAGGTTTGGAAAAGATATTTTGTGTTTCTAATTTTTTGGGAAGGAATTGTCACAACTTTAGTAACATATATAAGAAATCGCAATATGATTGTCTCCCCACTGTCGGCCACGAGTCGGCTAAGGGAGGGGCACGCGTCAGGAGATTCTAATCCAGCAACACTTATAAGCGTTACAATATTAAAAATTTGTGGCTGTCTGGTACCCAAAAAAACTATGGTCATTTGTGCGGCATACCATCACCTACTTGACGATCGATAGCCCAATCTTTTTGGTCAGCTGATCCAAAAGCCGAAATCGCCTCCGGTCAATTGGGACCCTTCTTCCTTACCTTATCCTTAGTGATATGAAGTAAGTAAGATGGTGGGATATTGACACGGACAATCTCTGCATTTGAGATAACTTTTAGTCCAAAAACCTGAACAAATCATGTCTTTTTATACCTTCTCATCAGATATGTTTTTATAAAATAAAAACTCATTATTGGGGACGGTGGGAATTTCCCATGTGGCAATAAGACGCCTTGTCTTAAATAAAAGTCATATCCAACTATTAGAGTTGTATCTTTGTAATTTTGTCACATACAGATTCATATACCTGTTTTCTCTGAAAGTGTGCAATGAGGCAAAATGAAAGTCAGAATGCTGGACCTTCAAGAGTATATCTTGATACTATTATTATTTTCCTTAAAGGCAAGCCCTATGGTTGGAAACTTTACTTGGCTATAGTTGAAATATAATTAAGCCAAAAAATAGCAACAAGGGTGGCATAAACTTCCACACAGTAAGTTTCTGACTGTTTTTTAAATCTGATATTTTGGGTTTGTAATATATATAAATAGGAAAATCCCTAAAAAATTTAGTAGATATTGTTAGAGCAATGTTCAGTTGAATCCACAAATTTTGTCATCTCAAGCTCATTGTCAATGTTAGATGAACAAAATTATATCTTGATTTCTAGTCTACTAAGTCAAGTCTCAGATTAGGCTAGAATTTGGTATTTGAGTATCTGACATCACCCTTGAAACTGAAGATTGACGAAGACATTCGGAGAACTTCATCAATCAGGTATGTGAAGACCGATCCATTCTAATTTACTCACCATCTTACCATTCTATCTTATGAGACTATGTCGTATGACTTATAGTAGAATTATCGCAAAGAAAAAATTTCGAGTCAATCTTGTCTTTTTAAACATCTCGAATTATGATTCAAGCATAGTTCAAAATAATTTATTGTTCAAGAATTAATTTGTGGATCAATTGAAAATTGTCCAAGAAAATGATTTTATCATTTGAGGATGTTTCAAACATGAAAAGAGAGAAATTCAGAAATCCTGATATTTCGGCTCAGGGTAGGTTGACGAACCATTTCGCAAACCATAAATATCTGAGTTTCAGAAATACAGGGAAGGTTGGCGAACCAGTTCGCAAACCGAAAGTTCAGAGTGGGATAGTTCACGAACCGTGGTGATCTGAATTTTTCATCTTGGTATAAAAAGCTAACAATTGGAGAACCCGGTTCACGAACCGAGTCCATACGAGTTCTCGAGCCGAGTAGGGTTGGGGAACCCGGTTCACGAACCGTAGCTCCTGACTCATGAACTTCCTTATGGTTCACGATCCGTTTCACTAACGGTCCCAATGGATTTTAGCAAATGCTCAAATACTTATTTTTAAAATATGTTTAGCATTGCTATGACTTTCTTGAACATCTAGACATCATTGATAACTAGAACACTTATGTATGTGTATCATGATTAAATTCTTAAGTGTTTAAATGAACATCAAATTGTTCATAGTTCATAAGGAATATTTTCCAAAGAACGGTCATTATATACGGTTCATAACCAGACCACTATGTATATTCTTATAATGTGATTTCAGGACAAACTTTTCACATGCTTACTTGAAACCCTAATTAGAGTTTCATTTGAACATAGAAAGTGTTTGCTTCCTTCTAAATTTATCTAAGCTTGAATTCTAAACAACCCTCAGTCTTGAAAAACTATAAATAGAGATGCTCTTTCAACTGGGAAATTCAATCTATGAAACTTTGTGTCCTAGTTGATACTTAGAGTCGTCCTTTATTGATCTGGGTTTCTCTCTGAGAATCATTATTATGTTTACCACTAAAAGACTTCGCTTTGGGGATTTGTGAAGCCATGTCCAACTATCTTTTACCTTGATAGTTCGTGTATCCTGATCTTGCTTTTATGTAATTAAGGTTCTCGTAGTCTCTTTCAGGCAAGATAGATGGTAATCACAAAGTTCTCTTCGTCTTAGACTTTATGATTCCTCAAGATAGATATCTGAAACTATTCTTAATTGATAAGTTGAAGATTGTTCTTGAGAGGTGGTGAAGTATCCAGGCTTCTCATCTAAGTGAGTGTAAGTGTTACGGATTTGTGAGGTTTGCAAGTTTTGTCTATTGCAAACAGATTTCCAAGCCTTCATTCTTGATTTATAAGTTGAAGATTGTTCTAGGTAGGTACCGGTCCTAACATGGATCCACATAAAAACTGTTTTAGGCATAACTTTTGCTTATGATGTCCGAGTTGAGTGATTTTTGGATCGTTTTAGCCGTACATACAAGAGATACACATATATGACCTGTAGATATCAACACCATAAACTCATAATTACCCTTTCTATCAAATGCTCAATTATGGATAGAAAAGGTATGAGTAAAGAAGATAAAAAATATCCCTGAAGATGTTAAACAGTCATTTAATGATAGACATATCGTGTGTTTTGTTTCATGTTCTTCTCACCTTCCATAAGAATGAGCACAAAGATGAGCATACACATTCCAAAACAACTAGGTTATGTTGAGTTGAGCCTTGTCATGTTCATCACATGTGACTAAGGCAGAATCATCATTCTTGACCTCTTCCTTGGGTTGACTCCTCTTGTTTTTCTTCCTTGACTTGTGATGAAAAGTGTCATTAACACAACGTGAACTCATACGAGAGACATTAGACAACATGATGTCTTTTTCTTTAGTCTTTCAAGAAGATCTCATAAACACTGTTACCAACATTTATCAATTGAGTGTTATTCTTGTTACTAACTTTTGGTGCCTCCTTGGCTATGGAGGACTTAGGGACCCATTTATAGATGGGTTTCCCAGGAGAATCTTTCTCCCTCATACCATTAGGACCATTTCCTTTTTGGATAATTTGCTAAAAACCTTTCTCCAATTTGGAACATCAGATCTTGTCTTCGCATTTACAAAGTCATTTTTCTTTCTATAATCAGGTCTTTTATGAGAGGACCTTGTCGAGCAATAGGCAAAACTTGAACTATCGCTATAATAATTATTTTTCCTAAACTTTGGACAATAACGATCTGAGTTCTTAGGGGAGCAAACTTAGCCAATTCGTTTGATACAAAAGAAAGTGCATCTTGCATCTCACAAACTTTGCATCCCCATTACAAGTGTCCTTGATTTCCACAATAAAAATAATACTTAGTCACATAAGGATTATGATTTTTAATGTAACCTTTTTGTGGATCCACTTGCATTGGAGGTCGATGAGATTTTTCTTCCGGTCTTTCTTTAAAGGCGTTGCTTTCTTGATATTAGTAATTTTTCTTCCGATCTTTATTCAAAGGCGTTGCTTTCTTGATATTAGTAAAGGTGCTTTCTTTGATAGTTACACTCGAAGAGTTTGGCTGAACATAATTCTTAGGCTTGACAAATTTTACTTCTTGACAAGAAATAAAAGCACATTTTTCATTAGTGGAAGCCTCTAATTGAGAAGAATTTCTAGCCTTGACGAATTTTACTTCTTTGTTAATATTTGAAGCATCTATTCCCTTATATCTCAATCCTCGTGTATCACAATGATTTCTACTTGCTACTAACATTAAGGTGAAATTGTTTGAGCTATGATTGGACTTTTTCAAGTTTAATATTTCTTCTTCCAACGTCTTGATTTTATCAAGAGCATTTGCTAGATCATCCTCAAGGTGTTTTTCTCGAGAGAGATAAGCTCATTCTTTTTCTTCAAAACTCATTTGTTGAGAATTAATCACTGCTTCAGATTCGGCAAGTTTTCTCTTCCAACATTTTGAAGTTCTCACGAGTAGCATCACGATCTTTCTCTATCAGATCTTCCTGAAAAAGACTAGTACCTACTTCATCTTTAAGACTCTGTAATTGTTGAGAATTACTTATTTTTTCGAGATATTGACGAAGCATTTCGCAATCAACATTATTTGATTCTAAATCACCTTGAAGTTTCTTTTCCTTTACAAGATTCATACATAGGTGACTGTTGCAATAAAAAAATTGTTCACATGATTGATTCAACATGGATGTTAACATATCCACAAAACTTGGAATATCTCTATAGGGGTTTCTGCTTGAGTCATTGGGCATGCCTATAGGACTTATTTTTAGCTCATCATGAGATCTTTCTTACTCATTCAAGATTATACCAGAAGAACATTCCGAAATTGACTTAGATGAGATAGAACCATTATCATTGTCCGTAACCTATGAATCAAAGAGTGATTTACCAACCTCTTGTGATAGGTTAATTGAGTTTTTTCTTCACTTTGCCTTGATCGTACTTTGACCCATGTCTTATAGGTTGGAACGCACCAAACACAAATTGTTAGATCTTTTCGCGTTTGCTTGCTCTGATACCAACTGAAATAGCAAGGATACCAAGTAAACCACAATCTTTCCGGTATCAACCCATAAATCTGATACCTTGCACGATCTAATATAGACAGATACTATCAAGACTATAGCAACCACAAGGTATACACTTGGTATACAGTATAAGTCTGGAATGTAGTTGAGAACGAATCCACCCTTCAAGCGGTTCAGTTGCACTCGCGCTCCTTACGTCTCTTGAACCTTGCAAAGTTCTACGCTCTTGATTCCCTTAGCTGACGTCCTTTACATCCTAAGAGTTTCTTCAGCCGAAGTGAAGAATTTTGCTACCAATCTGCCTCTAATAGATAAGCCTATTTGATTTTCGTTTAGATCAAAGATAAAGGTGTGAAGATATGTTTGCAATAACAAGGTATCAAACCTCACAAATCCGTAACTTATGACTCCCGAAGAGCAGACTAGATTCTTAACTACCTCTCAAGAACCAGGAACAAAGTTTCAGGGATTAATTTTCCAAGTTGACAGAGATGCTCTATTTATAGTTTTCAAAGACCAGGATTAGCTTAGAATTCAAGCTAAGATAATTTGAGAATCAAGCAAACAAATAGGTTTACAAACTACAATAGAAGATTATACACAAGGTTCGGTTAGACCAAGTTCAATAACCATGTATAATGACTGTTTGGTTCGGAAAGTTAGCCAAAGAACTAAAAACTACTTGATGTTCATTTAAATACCTAAGAAGTTAATCATGATTCAAACATCTAAGTGTTTTAATAAATCAGTGAAGTCTTAGAAGTGTTTAAGAGAGTTCTAGCAATGTTAAACATGTTAAAATAATAAATCTCTGAGCATCTGCTAAACATTGTCAGGACAGTTGGTACGACGGTTTTCCAACTGTAGGTCTTGTTCACAAGTCAGGGTGCAACGGTTCGTGAACGAGTTCGCCAACCCTACTAGACTCCGTAATAAAATTCAGTTCACCAAGGTTCGCCAACCAGGTTCGTGAACTGTTCTCAACTGAACTTATGGTTTTCGAACTGGTTCGCCAACTTCCTGTATTTTTGAATCTCAGATATCTATGGTTTGCAAACTGAGTTCGCCAACCTACCATGAATAGAAATTCAGTAAGTTCATATATCTCTCTTTTGATGATTGAAACATTCCCAAGTGATATAATCACTTGCATGGGCAATTTTCAATTGATCCACAAATTAATTCATAGAACTAATATTATTAAGGACCTTTGAATATCCAATCGTTAACTCATATTTCTAGATTTTTCACAAGACAAGCTTGACTCGAAACATCTTCTTTGTTAATCTACTATAAGTCATACAACATAGTCTCAATAGATAGAATGATGGTATAATTAGTAAAATAGAATAGTTTAATCTTCACATACCTGATACATAAGTTCTCCAAAATGTGTCTGTCGATCTTCAGTCTTCAAGGGTGATCTCTGATACTCAAGTGCAATTCTAATATATCCGAACCTTGACTTAGTAGAATAGAAATCAAGATATAGTTTTGATCACCTAACATTGACAAGAAGCATGAGATAGCAAAACTTGTAGGTTCAACCAAACAATGCTCCATCAAATTGCATGAGCAAAAATATTTCTGAAACTTAATACCATGACCCAAAATTTACTTGGGTACCTTCGTGATATATAACATACTTATTATTCCAAAATCCACCTAGTGCCATTGTGACTTGGAATCTGCCTCATAATTTATAGTCCGCCTCGTGATTCAAAATCCTATTAGCGACTCAAATTTTGATATATGATCCTATATCAATTGAATCCAAACTGTAACTTAAATCATCAGTTTTTTTTAATTATAATTTAAATTATTGACCGAAAGGAATTACAATTATTTTGATCAATCTGAATTAATTGCTCTTGAATCCAAGAAAGCAAATCAATAAAGTCAGAGAGGTTCAGAAAATTAGGACTCATCTGCTACATTAGTTGCATCTTTAGGAACATAAGAACATGTCCAAAATTCAAAAGAGTTCGTAATATGTAAAAAATCTCCTATTAAGCTACTTGTAGTCCAATTAGCAAATGTAGACTTTCTACTCATGATATTTATCACGTTTTGATAATCTCCTTACATATCAAGGACATGCCTAGCAAGGGGATAACCTAGGTATAACCCGCTCTGGCCCAACTTTATTTTACATGCTTTGAATTTTTATTTATATCACTTATACAAGCATTTTATCCCATTTATGAGATAATGTTTAGGCCACTTAATTTATATTCTTATTTCAAAGCAAAAAAAAATTCTTCGTGTCAACACAATTATCTCCTAGTTTTCTTATGTAAACTATAAATTTCTTTTTGTGGTCACTTTTTGTTATTGGTTTTATTCGTTTTAACTTTTAGTTGTCTATCTATCTAGTATTCTATTTGTGAATCAGAATTAGCCATTAATTACACGATTTATTTCAAAAAAAAATATGTCGCGACCTTCAATCTCTTTGCATATTAGTGATATTCCAATACTACCCAAAGAAAATCCTGGATCCGTCCCTCATCCAGACGCACTATCGGATATATAGTCGCAACCTAACTCTTCTGGTTTGGGTATCGTTATTTATAATGATGTATGAGAGTTCTCAGATGCCAAAGATATTTCAACAATAACAAGACATATCGATCAAACTGAAGCTTTAACAGTTTAGAGTTTTCAATGCGCATAACTACTGAATTATAATAAAGTACTTGTATAAACATATAATAAGGCTGTGGATGAATCAATTTTTTCTTTGTTTTATAGTTGTCAAAAAGAAGATATCGATCATATTAGAGCTTTGTTATCTTCTATTCCTTCTTGTGTGATTCCTTATATAAACAGATAGTGTAATAAACCAGCTGATAAGTTGGTCAAATTTCATAGTAAGAATATGTATACAGGCGTGCGGTGTGTAAATCCTCCTAATATGATTAGAATACCTCTTCCGCTTGACACAAAAATAAGGTAGCATGTATATTTACCTTTCTAATAATAAAACTTGAGTTTCCTTTCAAAAATTTTTTTTTTTAAAAAAGGGTCTCAACTAACTTTAAAGGACAATTTGTTTATCAAAGTGGGCATTATCGCGCCTAGTTAGCAATTCGGGGGACGTGAGATGTTCGAGACGAAAAACGTATGTTTATCAGATTTAAACAATTCGAATTCGGATAAAAAGTTGGTCAGCAATTCGTAATTAGATAATATTTCAGAACGACATACGTACGTGTATAATTCGATTTACTAATTTTAGTTCAACAATGAAAATTCGGCACACATCAAATTAATAAAAAATATATTTTTAAGGTTAATTACATAATATATTATACAGATAATATATTAAGAATAATCACCAACAATGTATGATACAAATAATTCATTAAGAATAATCATCAACATTATATTATACAAATAATACATTATTCTATCCCAATAGTTGGAGCCTGACTTGTGAAGGTAAGGGTCATAGGTTCAATTCCCATTATTAATATATCAGTGTAGCTTGACTGACTCATCCCAAATAGCTATCAATATCTCAGTCCAAATCAACTCTCTCAGTCCAAACAAATGTCTGAAATAGATCAACGAATAATACTCACCTGGTTCGGTGTTGGAGAGTCCGCCCGTATTGTTCGTTCCTGAATAAAGCGTTAAATCCATCTATCCTATCCCGTCATAAATTCTGTGTACTCATGTATAAAATGATTTCCAAAAATGTTACAATGCATGCATCTTGATCACACATTCCAAGCATGAAGAGATGTGATGTTTTTAAAATCCTTATAAATATCTCAGTCTAGCTCGACTCAATCAACCTAAATAGCCGTGATTTGGTCGACTCCCTTAGCTCAAATAACTGTCCCAATTAGATCAACGAATTATATGTGAACCTGGTTCGGTGTTGGAGAAATTCGCCCGTATTGTTCCTTCCTAAATAAAGCGTTAAAATTCGCGAATAATTTGATGAATTTCTAGCTAGGATATTCCGTCGTAAATTCCAAATTTGTGTGTTCATGTAAAAAATGATTTCTGAAAATATTACCATGCACACAACTTAATTACGCATTCCAAGCTTGACTAGATGTGATGTGTTGTATATCTATCGTTTAGGCCAGTTTCTATCGGCATGGAAAACTGGTTAGTTTGGCAGTTTTGCACCCACTACAGAGATGGATAACTGGAAAATTGAATTGGATAACTGGAGAATATGCCACTTAGCAGGCGAGGTGCAATTTGTATCGAGCGGCAGAATCTTCGCCACTCGACGGGAACAACATAGCGCGGTCAAGTCTTAATCGCTAGCGGCCTAGACTTTGGCGCCCGGTGTAAACTACATCTCCCAGTATGTCTTATCCAACGACCATAAATCCATCATCCATAAATACCCCACTCCAATTTTATTTCAACTCACACCTTCTCTACTCTTCTCAATTCTCACTCACATTTGGTATACTCTAACACAAATTTCACTATTTTTACTCCTCTCTACAATTCGCTAATGCCTTTTTTTTTTAATATGAAATCTCAATATGACTCTCAAGTTGGTAAAATCACCAAAGTGAGGGGTCCAAGATTCACCGTATCCAAATATGAATGCATTTGCAGGAACTATGTATTTTTTAAACAAGATAGTATGTCCAACAACAAAGTACCAAGTTGTGGGGATAACATATTTCAAAAATTTCAAGAAGAATCTACAGTCGTGACGCAAGTGGGTTTTCAGGTCGCTTCATCATAATTAACACCCATTTTGCTTAATATGTTGTTGTTATAATGCAAGCCGTTCGTGGCCGAAAGAGCGGTGTTGTTTATGTTTATGTGGAAATAAAGTGTCTAAATAATCGACACCATAAAGACGGGAAAAAATTTCCTTACGAAATTTGTTATCATATTTTAAAGGTGTTGCCTAAATATGATCCACCCTTGTTAGCTGGTTTGCAGCATGTACGCTAAAAGATCAGCATACATTTCTTCTCCTTCAACACCAAGTTTACAACCATCTCAATCATCTCAACCTCCAGGCAATCCATTTTTTCACCAGATACCACAAAGAAAAACAAATTCCAACTTAAATCTCAATGCAAGATAATAGCCATGAGTGTGATAATGGCCGTTGATTGTGAAATTTACTTTGGGAGAAATTCCGTTCTTTAAATCTTCAAACAAAGGCGACTTGTGCAAAATATTTATGTTGTTCTTTAACCCCGGAAGACCAAAAAAGTGTGTCATAAGAAGCAGCAGCTTCAAGGATAACAATTGGTTTTGCGTGGTGGCCCTTGTACTGACCGACCTAATAGGTGGGGCATACAGTCCATACGTAACGCAAGAAGTCAAGACTACCTAGTATTTTGTACTGATCTCAGTACAAGAAGGGAATGAATTACTTGGTATCAAGCTACCTTCTCTCTGAAATCAGAGCCTAGATTATCTTACAAAGGAAAATAGGGTTTTTCATTCATTAGCTCCTTCTTACACAATCATTGGGTATTTATTTGCCCACTCATGGTTGACCTTATTCAACGGACAGGATTACATCCATCTAACTCATATCTCTAGAGTTATACTAACCCTATTCTAAAACAAAAACTAGCCCACAGTTAAGACACAAGCCCAACAGTAATTTAGTTACAATTATTGAAAATTCCTGCAACCCAATACATGAGCCCAATACTTCTAAACAAGAACATGACATTACCTCCCCCATTTAAGCATCCTTGTCCTCAAGGATGAAATCTGGGAACTGAGCTTGTATGTGTGCAGTGTCCTCCCAAGTTGCATCTTCAGGATTGGAATTAGACCACTGAATCAAGACCTGAGGAACCGATAATCCACCACAGAGGGTAAGTCTACTCTGCAAAATAACTTCTGGTTCAATGACAAACAGTCCATTGTGGTCAACAATTGGCAGCCGAGATAATGTTGTTGCAGTAAGACCAAGCTTCTTCTTAAGTTGTGAGACATGAAATATAGGATGAATGCGAGACCCTACAGGCACCTTTAACTTGTAAGCACAACACCAATGCATTGTAGGATTTCAAAAGGCCCAAAGTATTTGGAGGATGGCTTAAAGTTCTTGCGAAGAGCAGTTGAAGTTTTCCTGTATGGTTGAAGCTTCAGAAATACCATGTCACCAACTGTAAGTTCCCTGTATGATCTTTTCTGGTCTGCGAAGAACTACATTCTGCTTTGAGCTTTAGACAGATCATCCTTGAGCAGTTGTAGCATAAGGTCCCTTTCATGTAAATAGTCCTCCACAGTTGCCACAGAAGTAGGAGTAGGAATTGGAAATACCAAGTGAGGCGGTTGGTATCCATAAATGGATTGAAATGGAGACATTTTAAGGCCAGTATGATAATTGGTGTTAAACCAATATTCCGCTAAAGCCAACCACTGAACCCACTGCTTAGAGTGTGAATCTGTCATGCATCGTAAATACTGTTCTACACAAGCATTTATCCGTTCAGTTTGACCATCGGTTTGAGGATGGTAAGCTGAACTCAGTTTTAATGTGGCACCTAAGGATTTAACCAGAGCTTTCCAAAACTGACTGATAAAGATTTTATCTCTATCACTGACAATAGTGGTAGGTAAGCCATGTAGCTTAAAAACATTGGATAAAAATTCTTTGGCAACTGTTATGGCAGTGAAGGGGTGGATGAGTGGGATAAAATGGCTATATTTGGTTAGACGATCTACAACTACTAAGATGAAATTTTTTCGATAAGACATAGGAAAACCTTCAATGAAGTCCAATGATATGTCTTCCCAAGCTGTGTCAGGGATTGGTAGAGGTTGTAGCAGCCTCCAGGAAATAAGTGGTCACCCTTGTTGCGTTGGCAGATGTCGCAAGTCGATACAAACTAGATGATACCATTCTTCATCTTTGGACAATAGAAGTGTGCCTTAGCCCTGTTATAAGTACCAACAATGCCAGAATGGCCTCCCACAACAGATGAGTGGACTGAATGTAATAGAGAAGAGCGTATGTTATTACCTGAACCAATGTACAATCTCCCTTTAAATCTCAAGAGACCCTGTTGGTATGTATAGTTGGGTAGAGCTGGAGAAATAAGGAGCTGAGCCATTAGGTTTTGGGCTACAAAATCTGCATCATAACTGGATATAACATCCACAGTCCATTGAGGCTGAGAGAGAGACAATACAGAACAAGAAGCATGTGGTAATCTGGAAAGTGCATCAGATACTAGATTGTCCTTGCCCTTCTTATAGTTGATGACATAATCAAATCCCATGAGTTTAACTAGTCATTTCTGTTGCAGTGCTGATGATAGTTTTTGTTCCATAAGATACTTCAGGCTTTGGTGGTCGGTGTTGATGATAAACTGATTATGGGAGAGATAATACCTCCATTTATGAATTGCCATTACAATGGCCAAAAACTCTTTCTCGTAAGTAGACAAAGCCAATGCCTTGGGGCCTAAGGGTTTGCTATAAAATGCAATTGGCATGTTGTCTTGTAGAAGTACTGCACCAACACCCCGTGAACATGCATCAGTCTCTAAGGTAAATGGTTTGGTGAAGTCCGGCAAGGCCAAAACTAGAGCTTGATTCATTGCTGATTTGATAGCGGAGAAGGCTGTTGTTGCATCATCATTCCAGATAAATGAGTCTTTCTTCAACAGCTCAGTCAACGGCTTGCATATATTACCATACCCCTTTATGAATTTTCGATAATAACCAGTCAGCCCTAAGAAACTCCTTAGCTGTTTCAATGTTGTTGGTTGAGGCCAGCTAACCATAGCAGCAACCTTATCAGGGTCTGCAGCTACACCATTTCCAGTGATTATATGTCCTAAGTACTCGAGTTGTGGCTGAGCAAAACTGCACTTGGAGAATTTGGCATACAAAGAATGTTGGCGTAACAAAGAAAAAACCAGAGTAAGGTGTTTCAAATGATCTGCAAGGGAAGAACTGTATACAAGAATGTCGTAAAAAAAGACAAGTACAAACTTGCGAAGAAATGGTTGAAAAACTTCATTCATCAATGCATGGAATGTCGCAGGTGCATTCATGAGGCCGAATGGCATGACACGAAACTCGTAGTGTCCATGATGGGTGCGAAAAGCAGTTTGGGGGATGTCAGGTGGGTAGATCAAAATCTGGTGATAACCTGACAATAAATCAAGCTTCGTAAAGATAACTGCACCATTCAACTCATCTAACAGCTCCTCAATTAAGGGTATTGGAAATTTATCCTTCACAGTCAAGTCATTGAGCTTGCGATAATTAACACAAAACCATCATGTGCCGTATTTATTTTTTACCAAAAGGATGGGAGCAACAAAAGGTCTATGGATTTTTTGAATAAGCCCTGTAGAAAGCATTTCCTGTACCAGTTGTTCCACAACAGCTTTATGAATGAAGGGGCATTTGTATGGTCTCTGAGAAGGGGGTGTGGAGTTAGGTTTAAGTGGAATCCTATGATCCAGTGGACGAGAAGGTGGTAGTTGTGTAGGTTTTGAAAAGACATCATAAAAAGAGTCTATTAAAGTAGAAACCTCACTAGGAATTAGTTGCATAGGGGTAGCATGAACATGGAAAAACTGGCCTATTAAGGTAGGTGCCTTACTTTTGATAAATTTCTTAAAAGAAGTAGCACTTAAAAGACTGAGTGAAGGCTTAGAGAGTGACCTTGTAAAGTAATGTGACAACCCTGATGCATAAAAGAAATGGTAAGCTTAGCAAAGTTAAAGAGCACATCACCAAGTTTTCGCAACTAATCTGCACCAAGCACCATATCACAGCCGCCGAGAGGAAGAGCGCGCAAATCATTAGAAAAGTTATAACCCTGCATTTCCCAGTGAAGGTTACGACACATACCCTTGCTGATGGTGCTATCTCCATTGGCAACAGTTACAAGCATAGGAGCTGTAGGTGAAATGTGAACATTAAGCTTGTCAGCCAAGTGAGAATCGATGAAGCTATGCGTACTTCCCATGTCAATCAAAACCATGATAGCTTGTTGATGGAGATGTCCTGAAATACGAATAGTGTCCTGAACAGATTGGCCTGTTAAGGCGTGTAGCGAAATCTCCATAATGGTGTCAGAACTAGAGGGAGAATCTGCCATAGGTTCCTCTGGCGAGACATCACTGTGATCACTGAGGTTTTCTTCACCAGCAACAAGCATAAATAACTGTTGAGTTTTACAAACATGACCAGTCATGTATAACTCATCACAGTTGTAGCATAGGCCCTTATTTCTGCGAATCTTCATTTGTTGAGGGGTACGTTTTTTTACAGATGGGAGTGGTGGATCAGTTTTAGTGGGTGCGGTAGGATGAGTAATGAATGGGGGTGCAGAGGAAGTAGAAGGTTTATGAAAATTAGAGGAGGAAGAGAAGTATTGTTTAGAGGTGGATGGGTTTGGAGGAATTGAAATGGGTGATGGAAAGAATGGCCTAGCAGGGTTTTTTACAGGTCTAGAAGAGCTCATAAGTGAAGCTTGTTGCATTCTTGCTAAGTAAAAGGCTCTAGAAGTATCCTTTGGTCGAAACATTTGAACTGTGGTACGAATTTCATCTTTCAAACCACTAATAAAGATCAAGGTATAGAAGGACTCGGGTAATGTAGGATTATTGGCTACCATATAGGCTTTGTAATGCTCAAATTGATCATAATAGTCTTCGGCAGTAGTAATCTGAGATAATTTGTTAAAGCTACCAACATAATTATCAGTTGCTACATCCTCAAATCGAATACACAGAGCTTGAACAAATGAATCCCAAGACATTTCATGTTTACCTTGTTGATAATTTAAGAACCATGGATCTACTTTAGAATCAAAATGAATTGCATCCATATCAACTATATCTGAATCGACCAAATTATGAAAAGAAAAATATCTCTCACATTTTTGAACCCAACCCCTTGGATTAGTTCCATCAAATCGTGGAAAATCAACTTTGGGTGTTCTAGAAAACTTACTAGGAGGGTTAGATTTCATCACCTCATAATTTCTTTAGCTCATTTTCTTGAATCTTTGCGAGATTCAGAATTTAAACCTGGATCCAGAATTTCCTCAGCTGGTTCATCAGTTGCAGGAGGAAGAAGGTTTTGTAAGGCAGTGAAGATTCTATCGAAGTTATCATTTGTCTCAGCACGACGAGTAGCTGCTTCATTAGCGAGAAGCATCAATTGATCTCGAATTTCATGTATAACAGCAGAATTTTCCTGAGCAAGTGTATGAACACTGCTAATGGTGTGTTTTTCACCGACTGTCATGATTTCGGTCCCAGAACGAAGTCTGATACCAATTGTACTGATCTCAGTACAAGAAGGGAATGAATTACTTGATAGCAAGCTACCTTCTCTCTGAAACCAGAACCTAAATTATCTTCCAAAGGAAAATAGGATTTTTCATTCATTAGCTCCTTCTTACACAATTATTGGGTATTTATTTTCCCACTCCTGGTTGACCTTATTCAACGGACAGGATTACATCCATCTAACTCATATCTCTAGAGTTATACTAACCCTATTCTAAAACAAAAACTAGCCCACACTTAAGATACAAGTCCAACAGTACTTTAGTTACAATTATTGAAAATTCCTGCAGCCCAATACATGAGCCCAGTACTTCTAAAGAAGAACATGGCATATTCCTGGAAATCCCCTATCCTGGTTTTGCTTTAATAATTTCTCTAACATCTACATCAGTTGGTTTTCGTAAATAGGTTGGACCAAAATAATTAATCGTTGCTTCACAAAACAACGCAATATACTTGTATGCTGTTGTTTTTCCCATACGAAGGTACTCATCGTTAGAATCAGTAGGTTTGCCATAACTTAGAACCCTTAATGCCGAAGTAACCTTTTGTTCAGGACTATGACCTCTAATATTCAGTGCATCATATTGATAATTAAACCGAGGTTCTACCTAAAAAAGCTAATTAATAATCTTTAACACCAACCTGGACATGCTGAGTCAACCTTGGAAATTTTGATCAGATATCACACAATCAGGAAGAAAATAATAGTGCGTCAGCTTCTCGTGGAACTCATCCCTCCGCCGATACGTATATTTTCTTTTGAATATTTCTCTTGGCTTTGGATCCCTAGGTATCTGCCCTAATGAATATAGCTGCAACATAATGTTGGTTAGTTCTCTATCTTCATCCGAATCATCATCCATTTGTCGCAACACCTAAACAAACATTCGTTGTTGACTTGTTATTCAAACCGATCTGTATGAATACCATCTTTTCATCAAAAGAGTCCATTGATTATAAAACTAAAAGTAAGTAAATTGAAGATTAAGGTAGAAGGAATGAGATGATAGTGTATAATTTATGAAGATATTTTAGGTGTGAATAAGTTGAATTTAGTGAGGTGAATATATATGGTGTGATGGGAAAAAAATAGTCGTTAGAAAATTAATTGTTAAAGACAGAGTTACCACCGACCGGTCTAGTGTACATCACTAACGGTCAATAGAGACTCAATCACTTTAACTCTTTTACCATAGTGGCACGACCAATTTACCAGGCCCCTTGCAAAGCATTCGTCAGGTTTTACCTTCCCCATAGGAACCGGCCTTAGATATCACGTGCTGAGTCTAGTGACGTACACAAGGGTGTACCAAAACGAGCGTGGCACCTTATCACAGTGCATTTTGTTCATTAAAAATTAAGAAGTTCCGGTCGGAACAGCAGAGCCTTTGTTGTAGATCCGAAAGACTTTTTACTTCTTACATTACCATACTTTAGTGAGACTGAGAAGAGAGAGTTGTTGGTAGCTGGAAAAATACACACGGAGAGATGATCTCTCAGTTCTTCGTTTTGTCTCAGAGAGGCGATAACATCGTCTTTCGTGATTGTAAGTCCTAGGGTTCAATCTGATTCAATACCATTCTGCATGTTTTGATTTGATCGCTTAGAATCCCTAATTTGATCTCTTAATTGAGTTCATGTATTAGTAGATCCTCAATGTGCTCGAATCTTCTTCAATGGCGAGACTAATTTCTTATAAGTATTTCACAATTTGTCATAGAATTCGTTACTAATTACATTATTACTTGCAGATCGTGGAGATGTGCCAAAAGGAAGTGCCGAGATATTTTTCCGGAAAGTGAAATTCTGGAAAGAAGATGGAGAAGAAGAGGCACCACCTGTCTTTGTAGGTATTTGTTTACTTAGATAACACTTATTAGTCTGAATTTCTCGTAGTTGTTTCACTTAGTTTAGAGGTCTTAGAAGGGTTTCACTTGGTCTAGATGTCTTCAACTGAAACAATGCCAATTGCTTTGGTGTTGATTCCCACAAATCTTACACAGTATCAGAGGAGGCACATATGTCAACGGCCCAACAGCTACCTGTACTGTCTGGCACATCTAATAGGTAGTGTTGAGAAAAAAATGGTTTCACATGGACATTGAGACCCTAGCAAAACCTTGTTTATATGGATGGCGGACAACTCCACGCGCTGCCAAGTGATTTCGATTTTAGATGCTGTTATTGTTTTGTTTCATTTTATTACTAGATTGTATATACATTTTTTCTCCCTGAGGTACTAATAGTTGTTTTCTCCCCGAGGTACTAATAGTTGTTTCCCTAATGTTATTTTATTGAGAATAGAACCTGGATGGAGTGAACTACTTCCACGTGAAGGTTGCTGGATTGATCTTTGTTGCTACAACAAGGGTTAATATGTCACCTTCTCTTGTTTTGGAGCTTTTACAAAGAATTGCACGTGTTATTAAGGATTATCTTGGTGTTCTGAATGAGGACTCTTTTAGAAAGAATTTCGTCCTTGTATATGAATTGCTGGATGAAGTCATAGTAAGTATATTGATTCTTTATTTTAGTTATATTTCTTGCATTACTGAATTTGTATTGATTCTCGACATTTGGTTTTTGATTTAGCCTATCCCAACTTGTTTGGGACTAGAGGCTTGGTTGTTGTTGTTGTATTTTGATTTAGTCATTATCATTGGATGAGAATCACTTCTCATATCATTTCCACACTAAATATAGAAAACATCACATCTGCATTCTCTTCAGTAACATGTATCCATACAGTTCAGCAGCATGTTATAATGGATATTGTTTGATTTGTATTCTTGCGTTTTACTGAATCTAGAGAGCATTTCTATGAGTAATCTACTTAGCATCCACATGTTAAACCTGATCATTTCTTGTTTATCCAGGACTTTGGTTATGTACAAACAACATCTACTGAAATGTTGAAGTCTTATGTATTTAATGAGCCAATTGTGGTTGATGCTGCGCGTTTGCCACCCCTTGGTCCCGCTGCCATGTTCATGGTATATTCACTTGTCTTATTTTTGGTATCTCATGCTTATCCAATTGCTTAGATTGACTTCAACTACTTGCATCCGCAGCAAGGGACCAAAAGGATGCCGGGTACAGCTGTAACAAAATCTGTTGTAGCAAATGAACCTGGAGGTCGAAAGAGAGAGGAAATTTTTGTTGACATAATCGAGAAAATAAGTGTAACATTCAGCTCAAGCGTAAGTACCTTCTGATGAATATATATTCTCTGTTTAAACGACTAACTTCACTAAGTCTGTTTTAATTGTTACTTATCATTTTGATTCGTGCCCATTGTAATTGTTGATATCTGTTCTGGAATAAACAGGGTTATATACTCACTTCCGAGATCGATGGTACCATCCAAATGAAGAGTTATCTTTCAGGAAACCCGGAAATACGTCTAGCTCTGAATGAAGACCTGAACATAGGAAGAGGCGGGAGGTCTATTTATGGTATACGTCGGTTTATTTGCCAATACTTTGTTGTTGTCTTTGCAAGTCTTTTCTTATGGTGTAGTGCTTAGGTCTGTCTAGTCAAGTATGCGATGTGCTTTAAGATAGAAACTGTTAAATTTAGGAAGATTTAATTTTTATTTCTTAAGTTTGTCTTCTTTTGCTTTGAGATTTGTTTCAGAGTTTGATTTGTGTTTGCTATACGCATTTATTGTTATTATATCATCCATAGTTGTACTTGTCTGGCTGATACAGGGAGCTCCTTTTTCCTTCTTTCTCCAAGGGTCGGTTATAATTCTCTGCATGTTTTTCCTACAGATTATAGTAGTTCTGGTGGAGCAGGTGCAGTGATATTAGACGATTGCAACTTCCATGAGTCAGTTCATCTCGATAGTTTCGATTTGGACCGAACTTTGTCTCTGGTGAGTGGAAGTAATACTGTCAAATAGACCTGAAATGTTACTCTATAATTGAAGAGACTTCCCTCAAATAAAGAATATCAAACTAAAATTGAAGTCACTGTCCTTCCTTATTACAGGTCCCCCCTGATGGTGAGTTTCCTGTCATGAACTACCGTATGACCCAGGAATTCAAGCCTCCTTTTCGTATTAATGCTTTGATTGAAGAAGCAGGGGCATTTAAGGTGAATATAGTTGTCCACAAATTGCATAGTTTGGATATGATGCTTTCTGAATCAGATCATTTCTTAACAGTTGCCTATTTTATGATTGATTAGGCTGAAGTTATACTTAAAGTACGTGCTGAGTACTCATCAAACATCACTGCAAATACAGTTGCTATACAGATGCCACTACCAAAATATACTACTAGGTGTTTAATCTAGCTTGAGATCACATTTCCCTCCCTTTTCTTGTATAATTATATAACTAATACTTCTAGAACTCGAGGAATATTGTCATATTTCGTTCAACACCAACTAATGTAATTCTGCTGCAAATTGCTACAGAGTTAGTTTTGAGTTGGAACCTGGAGCAGTTGGAAACACTACTGATTTCAAAGAATCAACTAAGAAACTTGAATGGGGGTTGAAGAAGGTTAAATTTTGGTTTTGATTGTGCGAATTCTGCTTTCTTCGAACTTAGGGAAAAATCGATACGAGTAGTAGAAAGCTTTGTGCTATCTTTATATCTTATCTGTTGGAGTTGCTAATGATACGAGAAATATGTTCCAGATTGTTGGTGGGTCTGAACACACTCTCCGTGCAAAGCTTACTTTTTCACAGGAATCACACGGTAGAATTTCCATGTTGTTATTGTATTGTCCATTCTTTAATTTTGGTTCCAGGAGATACATAGTCTGATTTTGTTTCACATGATACAGCAAATATCATGAAAGAAGCTGGGCCTGTAAGCATGACTTTCACAATACCGATGTATAATGCTTCAAAGCTTCAGGTGAGGTGTTCTGTGTTCATAGAGTGTTTATACGAAAAAGATTGATGTTAAGATATGTTTGTTGAGTTTAGTAGTTTACTGGCTTGGCCAATTACACCATGCATATTATCTTTTGCTTGGTTGTTTACTCATTCTTTAATTGATGAATGAGTACATCTTAATATGGCTTATGTTGAGTTCAAAATATGTTTGTTAGGTTCTTAATTGTTTACTAATTTTCTCGATCACATCAAGCATCTTATCTTTTGCTTAGTATTACAATAAAATTTCTTGGCGAAAAGCAGTACATCTCGATATATATGTTTGCTGAGTACATCCTGTATCAAGAAGTTGAAATGTGAATACTCTCTCCATTTTGTGATTGCAGGTAAGATACTTGCAAATAGCGAAGAAATCCAAGACCTACAATCCATATCGGTGGGTGAGATACGTCACTCAGGCAAATTCTTATGTTGCTCGCTTATGAGAAAGACAATCAACTACTGATCACCCTTCCCTACCAAAACCCACCTGCACCGTTGCTGTTCTTCTGTACTGTCAAATTGTTTTTCTAGTTAGGACTTTATAAATATGCTACAGATGAGTTGAAAAATTATAAATGAAAACCTTACCTATGAAGGTGAGTTTAGGCTTTCTGTACTGAACTATAATCCGGGTCTGCATTTATCATTATTTAATACCTCTGAATCAGGACATGATGATCTAAAACCTAAAATAATCTGATTCAGCATTCTTGATGGGGTTTTGATCAATTCTGGTCAAGTCTGACCAGGCTAAACGTTATTATTATTCCAGCTAAGAATGACCTCAGTCTAAATCCGATCTGGTTTGACTCAGCTAAATTCATTTACATGTTTCTGTCACCATAATAACTGTAGTCGTAAAATTTTCCGTATGATTTGTTGCTTCTAGTATTTTCATTGCGCGGAACAAACAAGTGGGTCAAATTCTAACACGGCTTTGGCATATATGAGAGTCTAACTGCATGCTGCAGCCGGTCAAGATCTCATGCATTCACACTGAACGATTGAGAAAAACTTTGGAAGAGAAATCCAAATTCACTTGTTATTACCCTACCAAAGTACGAACATCATCAGTACAGCTTCTCTGTTTTCCCTTCCATTCCATTTTCGTTCTTCAATCAATAAATGTGAGAAGATTGTTGCAGTGACTATACACAGCAACAAAACTAGACTTTCCCGATTTTGGAAAAGCTCAGCAATTAATGTATGGGCACTGCTTGAGAGACTTATGCGTACAGCACTACAGCTGTTTAGTTTTGTGACACTCCATGTATAAAATTCAGTAATTCATGCTCTCCAGCAGGATCATCTGTCGAGGGACAAATTAAACATCAAAGCGTGCTGTGTTCTCATTGGATGTTCAAACCCCCAGATCATTATGTAATTTTCTACTCGAACAGTGACATTAATCCTTATTCTGGCAGACCTAGCTAGCTTGTCAGCTGTTACAAGTTCAACCTTTCTATTAACAAGTATATGTTTACATCGCATGTGTAAATGCAAAGCTGTTTCTAGGATTTTTTGCTGAGCTAATTAGTGTTTCATCAACTGTTTTTGCTGAGCTAGTTGCATACCATGAACTTATGCACATGTCTCTGGACAACATTGAATCGAGAGAAACTTACCAATAGCATCTTTCCAAATGGCTATTGGATAAAGAAAAAGAAAAAGAATTCGATTAAATCACGAACAAAATAGTTAAAGATAAAGATATTAAGTACAGTAATATCTAACACTCTCTTTATGTTAGGTAAATAGTGTCTGTAACCATCAAAAATGTCGCTAGAAAAATTTAAGTTATAACTAAAAATAATCAAACATACGTTCATACTTCTTTCTCTCCCAGGCATGTCATTACAGCTGCGGCTGGAAAGCTTCACAGTTCACACCCATTGTTACAAGAAATATTGGTTTTGAGATCGAGAGGTGAAATTGATTTATAGAGAGATTCGGGAGAGATTGTTGAGAAGTAGGTGAAGAATGGTGATGGATATATAAAAGCTTCATTATATAGACTGTATAAGGTCGGAAACAGTCATCAAGCTACAAAGTGAAGCCAAAAGAAGAATCTACCAGCTAATAAGGATTATGTTAGAGAAAATGAATTTATACAATAGCTTGGTTTTTTGGTCTTGGTGGGATTGGAACTTAGGATCTATTGGTCACTAAGGACACTAGCTCATTTTCACTATTTGTGAATGAACCTTTAGTCCCACATAGGGAAAACTAAAGATGATACCTCTCCATAAGTATTGAATTTTTTGATATTAGAGTGGCCCTTGGGTCATTAGCACTTTTGTGCGAGGGAGAGGACTTAGGCAATGGGCTAGTTGGTGCAATCGCGCATCGAAGCACGCACGCCGCCGTCCGTGCGAGCAGCCGGGCTCGGGTGTGGGTCAAGACTTATATTTTTTGGCAAAATTTCTTTTGAATTATCGAATTAATATTTGAACATTAATTTGCATGAACGTTTTATATCGAACTTAAATTTGCATGAACGTTTTTATATCAAACTTAAATTTGCATGAAGGTTTTATATCAAACATAATGACGCATGAACGTTTCAAATCGATATTAAGTGACGAATGAACGTTTAAAATCGTTGGAAAAAAATCTCAATTAATTGAAATTGTTTTAATGCGCGTTTATGAGACCTCTCTCTATTCTCCCCTATATAAAGCGATCACTTTCTCTCATTTCGTTTTGTGTCCAGAAGAGCTACTATCCTCTTCTTTTCGTCTTCTCCCCCTGTGTGGTCCTTTATTTTTCATTCCGTGCGCAATCGTTGTTGAGGTCGTAAGAGTGAGTAAGTAGTGTAGTGCTAACAGTGCTTGCAGCGGGCAGTTTTATCCTGGATACGAACTTGACCACAGGGTATAGGCATCACTCATTCTTGAGGCGTACCGGTCAAATATCGTGTTAAGGACAGCGTGTTGAACACGTGACTCTGTCCTCTGTTTGCAGTCCAATGGAGTGTTTATTTACCTTCCAGAAATTAATCTTTTTATTCTAACATCTTTCTAACATCTTTCTTGAGTGTTTTATTGTTACAGACGCAACAATCTTAACACGATATTTCTATTTTCTGTCTGTAACAATGGGTAAGAACGATGTTGAAAGGCCTGCAAAGTTTTCTGGAAAAGACTTTAAGAGGTGGCAGTCAAAAATGTTATTCTTTCTAAGTTACCATGAGTTGGATTCCTATGTTCTGAAACCTTTTGATGAATCGCTGAATAATGCTGGTCGTGAGTCTTCTTTAGAAGAATGGAAGAGGAACAATTACATGTCTAAAAATCATATTCTGAATTGCTTGGAGGATGCTTTGTATGATTTTTACAATGCTAAAGAAAACTTTTCTGCTTTTGATTTATGGGCTGCTTTGGAGGCGAAATACCAAGCTGAAACTGCCGGAAGTAAGAAATTCTTGGTAGCTAGGCTTTATGAGTATAAAATGGTGAATGACAAATCTGTGGTTGATCAATTCCTTGAATTCCAGCAAATTATGAATGAAATTCTTGCGGAAGGTATGGTGATTGATGAAACTTTTCAAGTGTCTACTGCTATCGAGAAATTGCCTACTTCCTGGTCCGAGTACAAGAAGAAACTGAGACATGAAACTGCTGAAGTTACTATGGTTGAACTGGGTAAGAAAATTCAAGTTGAAGAATTGTTGTGCTCCAAGGACAAAAATGTATCTTCTTCAAGGGACATGTCTTACAAAGCTCATGTGACTGAACACAAAGGTTCCAATGCTGATAAGAACCGAAACAACTCCAAGAAACCTCCAGGCAAGAAAGGTATGTTTCAGAAACCTAAATCTAGCATTAATAAAATTAAGGGTGATTTCTATGCTTGCGGAAATCCTGGCCATATGGCGGTTCACTGTAGAAACCGTAAGGACCTTAAAAAGAAAAATAATGCTAATTTGGTTGAAAACAACAAAGATGAATTTTCTGGCATGGTGTCTGAATTAAATTTGGTAACAAATGTGAGAGACTGGTGGGTAGACTCTGGGGCTACCAAACATGTCTGTGGGAACAAAGAAATGTTCACCTCCTACAATAAGTTAGGGGAAGGAGAGAAACTCTATATGGGTAACTCATATGCAGCTGCGGTTGTAGGAAAAGGCAAAGTTGGGCTCAAGCTCACTTCTGGCAAGACTCTCACTTTGAATGAAGTTCTTCATGTTCCGGACATCTGCAAAAATCTTGTTTCTTGTGCTGTTTTAGATGATAAGGGTTTTAAAATTGTAATAGAATCTGAGAAATGTGTTGTAACTAAGGGTAAGGATTATGTGGGGCAGGGTTATAAGACTGAGGGTCTGTATAAGCTTAATGTAAACTCTGCTGTAATGAATAATAATGATTCTTATGCTTATGTTTGTGAGTCTTTGAACGTTTGGCATGGTAGACTTGGACATGTAAATTATAAGTCAATGCTTAAACTAGCCAATGTGGGCTGCATACCCAAATTTAGTTTGGAAAAGGAACACAAATGTGAAATATGCGTAGAATCAAAGTATGCTAGAAAACCTTTTAGAAAAAATGTTCATAGAAATTCTAAACCCTTAGAATTAATCCACTCAGACCTAGTTGACATGAAATCAGTTCAAACTAGAGGTGGCAAGAAATGGTTTGTTACTTTTATAGACGACTGTACTAGGTACTGTCATATTTATTTGCTTAGAGGTAAGGATGATGCCTTAGAAGCATTTAAGAGGTATAAACTAGAAGTTGAAAACCAATTGAATACTACCATTAAAACCATTAGGTCTGACCGTGGTGGTGAGTACATAACTCCTATAGGAGATTTCTGTGTAGAACATGGCATAATACACGAGGTTACCCCTCCTTATTCGCCTCAGTCGAATGGAGTAGCTGAACGTAAGAACCGCACCCTTAAGGAGATGATGAATGCCATGTTAATTAGTTCAGGATTACCTTCGAACTTGTGGGGGGAAGTTGTCCTCTCAGCCTGCTATATCCTGAACAGAGTACCTTTTAAAGGATCAGATAAAACTCCATACGAATTGTGGAAAGGTAGACAACCTTCTTTAGCATACTTTAAAGTGTGGGGGTGTTTGGATAAGGTTCAGATCCCTAAACCTAAAGCAACCAAGATAGGATCCAAAACTGTTGACTGTGTCTTCATAGGGTATCCTGAGCATACACCTGCATATAGATTTATGGTTGTGAATTCTGATGTTTCTGAAATTGGTGTAAATACTTTTATGGAGTCTAGGGATGCTGTGTTTTTTGAAAATGTTTTTCCTTTAAAATCTGACTCTCGTAAAAGAGGTGTTGATCCCCTAGATGTTCCTTCAACCAGTCAGACTTTACCTTTAGAGGAAGATGAAGTAGAATTTGATCTTAGGAGGAGTAAAAGGGCTAGAACCAAAACCTATTTTGGACCTGACTTCATAACAATAGCAGAGTCTGATCCTCAGACTTATAGAGAAGCCATGACTTCTTTTGAAGCTCCGTGGTGGAAAGAGTCTTCTATTAGTGAAATGGAATCCATCAAAGAAAATGATACATGGTAGATAGTAGATTTACCTCCAGGGTGTAAGGCCATAGGATGTAAATGGATCTTCAGGAGGAAACATAACATAGATGGAACTATTCAAAAATACAAGGCTAGGTTAGTAGTCAAAGGCTACAAACAAAAGGAAGGTGTAGATTTCTTTGATACTTACTCACCCGTTACGAGAATTACTTCCATTAGGATGTTAATTGCTATAGCCGCGGTTCATAACCTAGAAATACATAAAATGGATGTAAAGACAGCTTTTCTACGTGGTGAATTAGATGAAGAAATTTACATGGAACAACCTGAGGGCTTTGTAGTGAAAGGTTGTGAAAACAAAGTTTGTAAACTGAAAAAATCTTTGTATGGATTGAAACAAGCACCTAAACAATGGCATGAAAATTTTGATCATGTAATGTTTTCTAGTGGTTTTAGAATCAATGAATCTGACAAGTGTGTATATACTAAGCTTGTAAATGATGCCTGTGTGATTGTATGCTTGTATGTTGATGATATGCTTATACTTGGTACAAACATGGATGTATTAATTCCACTAAGAACATGCTGAATGAGAACTTTGACATGAAAGACTTAGGCCCTGCAGATGTAATCTTAGGGATGAAAATTAGGAGAAATTCTAACGGTTATAGTCTTAGTCAATCTCACTATGTTGAATCTGTGCTTAGAAAATTCAATCATTTTGATTGTAAACCTGCTTATACTCCGTATGATCCTTGTTGTAAACTCAAAAAGAACAGAGGTAATGGAGTATCACAACTTGAATACTCACGAGTTATAGGAAGTCTGATGTATTTGATGAACTGTACTAGGCCAGACATTGCTTATGCTGTGAGTAGGTTAAGTAGGTATACTTGTAATCCAGGGCAGGAACACTGGGATGCACTTTTTAGAGTGTTGAGGTATTTGAAATACACGTTGACCTTTTGTTTGAATTATTAAAGGTATCCTGCCGTCCTTGAGGGGTTTTGTGATGCAAACTGGATATCAGACTCAGAGGAGTCTAAGTCTACGAGTGGATATGTTTTCACTCTAGCATGTGGGGCTGTTTCTTGGAAGAGTTCCAAACATACCTGCATAGCTCGATCCACTATGGAATCTGAGTTTATTGCGCTAGATAAAGCAGGAGAGGAAGCCGCTTAGCTAAGATGCTTTTTAGAAGACATTCCTCTCTGGCATAGGCCTGTGCCGGCTATATCTATACATTGTGATAATCAAGATGCCATAGCTAAAGCTAAAAACAGCTACTATAATGGGAAGTCTATACATATAAAGAGAAGACACGATACCCTAAAACAACTAATCTCAAAAGGCGTTATTTCCATTGATTGGGTTAAGTCCAAGGAGAATATCGCGGACCCTTTGACGAAAGGTTTGTCCAAGGAGATAGTTAGTAATGCATCTAAGGGGATGGGGCTTAGGCTCATTAAATAAACTTGCCATGAAGGATACTCAACCTTGCTGACTGGAGATCCCAAGATCAAGGTTTCGAATGAGAAACTAATTTGTGGCGGGTCAAGGTAAACACTATCAGAGAATTCATTCTCTGCCCCTTCCCTATGGTGTAGACGTGATAATGTGACTGCATGTGAGGATGACTTTCTATTAAGTATTAATGAGTTTTATAGTTTCAATTTTAGATTGAAGTGGGGTGTAGCAGTAAACACTCTTGATAGAACTCACCTATCTGAATGTGGAAGTGGGTCGCTTCCTATGAGAAAAGAGCTGATTCTCTAGAGCATTCGGAGAAACGGGATTTTTCCAGGGCCAAAAAGGACACCACGGCACGAACTCGACAGCACCTAGAGAGATATCACGCGTGGTTATTATCGCGGATTACACCAAACGATGGTAGTTCAAGACATCGCGTTCACTGTCCATCAAGTAGTTCCGGCAATTTCTCACTAAGCAAAGGTTCAAGACCTCATGGACACCTTTTGCCTAAGTGGTATTTCTCGCTTTCCGTTTTCTGATCTTTTATCGGTATTTCATTCATGTGGGGGATTGTTAGAGAAAATGAATTTATACAATAGCTTGGTTTTTTGGTCTTGGTGGGATTGGAACTTAGGATCTATTGGTCACTAAGGACACTAGCTCATTTTCACTATTTGTGAATGAACCTTTAGTCCCACATAGGGAAAACTAAAGATGATACCTCTCCGTAAGTATTGAATTTTTTGATATTAGAGTGGCCCTTGGGTCATTAGCACTTTTGTGCGAGGGAGAGGACTTAGGCAATGGGCTTGTTGGTGCAATCGCACATTTTCACACACGCGCGGTGCTTCGTACCGAAGCACGCACGCCGCCGCCGTCCGTGCGGGCGGGTCGGGTTCGGGACTTATATTTTTTGGCAAAATTTCTTTTGAATTATCGAATTAATATTTGAAACAAAATAATTCTTTGGGAAACATTATGTTTATGCATGAACATTAATTTGCATGAACGTTTTATATCAAACTTAAATTTGCATGAACGTTTTTATATCAAACTTAAATTTGCATGAACGTTTTATATCAAACATAATGACGCATGAACGTTTCAAATCGATATTAAGTGACGCATGAACGTTTAAAACCGTTGGAAAAAAATCTGAATTAATTGAAATTGTTTTAATGCGCGTTTATGAGACCTCTCTCTATTCTCCCCTATATGAAGCGATCACTTTCTCTCATTTCGTTTTGTGTCCAGAAGAGCTACTATCCTCTTCTTTTCGTCTTCTCCCCCTGTGTGGTCCTTTATTTTTCATTCCGTGCGCAATCGCTGTTGAGGTCGTAAGAGTGGGCAAGTACTGTAGTGCTAATAGTGCTTGCAACGGGCAGTTTTATCCTGGATACGAACTTGACCACAGGGTATAGGCATCACTCATTCTTGAGGCGTACCGGTCAAATATCGTGTTAAGGACAGCGTGTTGAACACGTGACTCTGTCCTCTGTTTGAAGTCCAATGGAGTGTTTATTTACCTTCCAGAAATTAATCTTTTTATTCTAACATCTTTCTTGAGTGTTTTATTGTTACGGACGCAACAGATTATTTAACGAACAAAAGTTGGTGATAAGAAATATGTGCATTTACGAGGACTTTCTGGAGAATCTTTAACACTAGCGTCATGGTCCCTCAAACAATGCCCTCTGTTACGTTTACCTACCTTATTAAATTCCTTTCTCCAACTTCATGTATAAAAATGTACACATAGAACCCACAAAGATGATACAAACACCCAAGAGATCATAAGTGAAAGAGAGTTAGAATGACTTCAAACCAGCCCAAAGAAGCACAAGCATTCTCACTAGAAGGGGAAATGTATTGTGATAATCAACTTTATCAGCCTCTTAGCCCGTCTTCACAATGCATCCACACATCAATCCTTTCTCTCTGCATCGTCGCAGTCGCAGAGTCCGAAATCCTTATCAACCCATCTAAAATCTCAGGAACCCTCAGGAACGATTTGTTACGAGTTAACCCACGATTCTCATCTGTCGTAGTAACAGACAACAAAAGATATCAATGGTGGAAAAATGTGGAAGTTCAAGTTGAAGATCATGTTATCATACCTGACTTCCCCACAGGGTTATCACAAGAAACTTACACTCAACATTTCAATACCTACTTGTCCAAAATAAGCCAAGATGTTCTTCCAGAGAAACAACCATTGTGGGATATCCATATCTTCAACTACCCAACAAGAGAAAATGTTCAAGGAAGTTTAATTTTTAGGATGCACCATGCACTTGGCGATGGATTCTCAATCATGGGTGCAATCTTTTCTTGTCTTAAAAGAGCTGATAATCCTTCTCTTCCGTTAACTTTCCCTGCTGCAGGGCCCTCAAAATCATCTACTGTTAAAAACACAGCTCTGAAGAAAATGGGGAGCTTGGTATCAGGGTTTTGGAACAGTACAGCTGGTTTTGCGTGGAGTGTGCTTCAGAGCACAGTACTGGAAGATGATCAAACAGTCATTAGGTCTTGTACGCCTGGTCTTGAGTTCATGCCCGCTGATATCACCACCATGTCTTTCTCTCTTGATCAGATTCGTCAAGTCAAGTCCAAGGTTGGAGGGGTAAGATTTCTCTCAAATCATATATTTCCATAGTTTGTGAAATTAGTAATATTCAGGCCATTTTACCGGTTCCTAAATTATTAAGTAATGCTTTTTTTTGTCATTCATAATGACACTTCAAATTCACTTTTAACCTTTAATCCTTGAGGTTAATTATAGACCTCATTATTGATCTGGACTGAATGAGAGTCACATCAATCATTAATCTCTGGCATAAGTACTTCTACAGTTCTGCTGCAAGCAATGAATCAATATCCTTATTAATGAAAGCTCTTCTCCAGCCTGCACTTCATTGTCATGTCATTATCTTTACATTGTACTATTTTAACCATACTGGAAACCCCAACACTAGACTTTTAAGGAAGTTGAGAACGAAAGAATGAAATTACAGGGTGTACGTGATGAACTGTTAGGCAATGAAAACTAAATATGTGGTTAAAGCCTGTGAAGTGTGTAAGTTCTTTCAGAGTAAACACAACAGATATCATCTAATAAATACATATTTCATCTTTAGCAGTCAAATCGGCTTAGCGTTTTGCTTCCCAGAATATATACAAACACTAAGGACAAAATAACCTTAATTTCAGCTTTCTCCCATGATTTCGAACTGCACCATTGCATATTTAATGTGGTACTATGTGGTGTCCGATTGGGTCCAACTTAACGTGGTATGTGGTGACCAGTGGGGTCTAGGAGACAATCCCTTCTAGGGGGTGATTGACCCTCTCCAAGAGTAGGAGGGCTGGGAAGATATGCATTCCAGATATATTGCTTTATGATTGAGTATGCTCAAGCTACTCATAGTTCAAACGGAAACTAACCCATTTTGTGGCACTAAAGATAGTTACAGCAAATTTATTAGTCTTTATTTCTAACAAAATAACAATGTCTGTGCAGTCTGTAAATGATGTTGTAGTGGGGTTAGTATTCTACGGATCCCATTTGTACAGCCAAGCTGTCGTGGACGAAAAGGTACTCGTGTCCTCGAGTACTGGCTCACGTAAAACAGCATTGGTGTTATTGAACACGAGGATGGTGAATGGATATCGCAGCCTAGAAGACATGGTAGATAAGGATCTGTGGGGAAATCATTTCTCTTTCATTCATTTGGCTATCCCTTCAGGTGGTAATGCTGGTGGTGGTACTAATGATCAAGAAAATGAAGTAGATCCACTCAGTTTCATCTTGAAAGCAAAGAAAACAATAAAGAAAAACAGGAATTCCTTGAGTGTTTATCTCAACAGCGCCCTGCTCAGATTGATGGGAAGTATCAAAGGCCCTCAGGTCAGTTATACTCTCTCTATATGAATGAATCTGCCAAGTATGCTTTAGTTAATTCGTCCATGAAAATCCCCAACACGTTTCGACATGTTTCAGGCAGTATCTCAATACGTACACTCAACACTGCGGAACACAAGCATGGCCATTTCGAATTTAGCAGGCCCAACGGAGAAAATGGTAATAGCAGAGCACCCAATACAAAACATCTACTTCACAGTATCAGGATGTCCTCAGGTAGGGTATAAAAGCCCCTTCTATAATTTTTTATTTTCACGAGTCTTCGTTTACGTTGTTACTCAATAGCGTTTACATGGCAGAGTCTCCTCTTCACTGTATTGAGTTACATGGGAAAGCTGACGCTAGTGATGAGAACTGAAAAGGGATTTATCAACTCAAAGCTGCTTGCATCCTGCATGGAGGAGGCTTTCAAGAAGATCTTTGAAGATGCTTGTGGGAAGGGCGCTCTGGATAGGATGACTCCTGCCTACTAGCAGGGCTGATACAAGTCTGACAAACATGATTGGACTACCCAACACCCATAATTTACTTATTAATGATGTTTTGTTTCTAGAACCTTAGTGTTCTTTCAATACTGAGTCGATTATCTAAACTCTGAATGGCACAGTTTATTTTATTAGTCCAATATCTTGAAGGAAGGATGAGCAGGATAAAATGTGAGAGTTCAGGCTCTGCATTATACTGCAGAACCAGAACCAACATGTAACTAATAGTACAACAATAAAATGGATTAATTACAAGATTCCATGTGATGAAAAACACAGGAGACCACTCCAGTATGACATTTCTTTAAACATGTGGGGGCATCCTCATAATTATTAGCATACATTGGCTGTGAACAACCCAATTGAACTCCTGGTACGAGATACAGAATCCTAATCCTCCAAAGGTAAAACAAAAAACAGATATATATACAGAATAATATACAGAAAATTTTGGTCAGATTTTCATCTTAAAAGCCCTATTATCCATGGTCTTCAAGGAAGCATTACCAATCCCAGGCGACCATATCACACATCGGGATGAAACCAGAGTCTTCTAGACGACAGAAGAGCATTGATAATACATCTTGAGCTTTTGTCTTAGCAAAATGCTGGTTCAGACATGCTGCCAAGTCAGAGGCTTGAGTTAGTCCTGCACCTGTTCGATCCTCGTCAGCAAACCAATTCCTGAGAAAGAGGAAGTAGAGAAGAGAAAGAAGAAACAGCTCGACTCATCTCAACTAATATCCAAAAAAAAAAAAAGACATATAGACTGAAACGTCAACAAGGATAACCAAAATAGATTCTATCCAGAACAAACCTTCTTTATTTCACCAGGCACACTCAAGGCTTCTAGGATGGAACCAACCCACCTTCCACAACAAAGACAGTAAGTCAGAAGAGGTAATTTTGGAGGCAGCCAAACAGAGTGAGCTTTCTTTGTGTAAAATTCACAATTTAGGTTTGTGCACCAACTGCTAATTTTGGTTTCCATATTTTCTAAAAACTTTCTGTTATAAATCTCAGGTTGAGGAGTACCCTTCAAGGCCAGGATTTGTTGGGTAGTAGACATTCTTCAAACCTAATCTTTTAGCTGACAAAGCAGTTGTCTCGCCGATGCAGGCAACAGCATTATCCCAACTCTCTGCTTCTGATATAAGATTGACCCAAGCCCTGGTTACACACAACAAAATTGCAATTTATAAGAATCCATGAACAAGCAGAGCGAAAATTCGTTGTGAGAAAGTGAAAAGAGACAACTGTGAGAAGATTAAAATGTTAAGTCACTGGACACTTGCCTAATTGCTGATGGAGAAGCAACGGCAACAACTGGAGCAGAGAGTGCTTGCGCCAAAACCATTTGATCTACATCATAGACTGGAACCTGGAAAGAATAAGAAGACGGACGTCTCTAATTATCACAGTTAAGTATCATATGTATCCTCGCTGTGAACATCTCCAATTGTCTCTAAAGAAAGAAACCGAAGAAAAACTTTCAGCTATACATTTCAAAACTGGTCCAGAGTTGACCTTAATAACAAATGAACTTTCACAACGGAGTCATCTTTATACGACATCAGTTTCTGACTCATCACAGCGAGGCCAATGACCTGTGGGATCGCCCAAATAATTGACGAACAATTCTAAAAAGATAATGATGGTGGCACATTGAAAATGTGACAAGGATGATATCCTTGCATTTGATAAAAGACCAAAGTTGAGCCACATTAGCTTCGTTCTTAGGTTAGATGCACTAATATCTATTTGTGGATATCAACTACATTCTCATAAATGAGTAACATTGCAGAAGGTTGAACCGGGAGGCTAGAGAAAGGACTCCGTGTTAGATTAACGAAGGGACGAAAACACCCTGGGAAAAGCACGACTCAAGATAGAACTAAATGGCAAAATGGGATCCACATTCCCTGCTGCCTAAACCACTACTAAGAAACAAACCAATAAACAGTGTCTGAAGCACATATCCAGGCACCGTATAGCATAATGTAAAGAAACTTAACCTATTATGCATCAAAGGCCAGAAACATGCACCTAACATTGGGATAAACTGCCGATGTCATTGTAATACAGTGGTTAAGTCATTGGGTGATGATACCAGTGACCTGAGTTAGAAATTCGTCGGCACCAAATTCTTTATCGATCATAAAAAATAAATAGATTGGGATATACTTGTACCGTTGAGTAAGTATTTAGCCTTGTGACCTCAAATCCACGAGCAGTCAGCCCCGTCTCTGCATTATTTAAATTACAGTAAGCAAACATCATTCCTCCTATCAAATTAACTTACAGATTCATGAGGACAATACTCAAAGTGCTTCATAACCAAGTAAATTTGGTAGCGAAGGTGCAATTTTCCAAGGACAGAGATTCTACTAGAGTTCTTTTGTATAAAAGAAATTAAAAGAACCTGTTGGGCTTAGTGAAGTTCGCTGATAATTATTTGAAACTGCTAAGAGACAGCTACTGTAAGTTGCGATAAGTACTTACCAGTGCATGTTTAAAACTACCTACCACGAAAAATAAAATCCAACATACAAACTGATATAAGAGGAGGTTGTAGACCTACCAATCTCATTTCCAGCTTTCATTGAAGCGGGATAAAGGACAGTGCATCTTCCACTCCCATGTTTAGGAAGCTCTAAAGCTAATACCTTGCCAGTTGCTGATAATACAATCCAGTTTTAGAAAAGACTACGAAATAAAGGACATGCTAACAAATTTAACAAAAAAACATCGGTTAACAACAGAAGTCTATGAACAGAAGTTTCCAAGAAAACAGAAATTTCAGACCAAAAGACAACCATGTATGAGTGTTAGTAAGAGACACAACCTTTAGACGGTGAGAAGGTGATATTCAGGGATTGCTGTGGTGACTGTAGTACGTCCTTAAACATGGCTGCTGTACCAGCTCCAACAACACCTACCTGAACTTTTGGGCTCCCAGCTTCCCTGAAACAAAGTAGTTAATTTCTCATTTAAAATAACCAAGAGAGAGACATACTCAGGCATGTAAATCAACTACACAGTTGAACAGGAAAAATACTAGCTAACATTGTTTGGTACATTTCGTTCTTCGTTATATTTGGTGTGGACAAAACCAAGACCAAAGGTGTATGACAGACGTAAATTCCCACCTAATATAAACTGACAGAACAATTGTCGTCGTCATATAATGACTTCCTATAGTTTGACGGCGCAGGAAAATCTCTGTATGCACATTCTTAAATGCTTCTAGCAGTAGCGAGGGGTCGTAAAAAATAACCAGTTCATGAAAAAAATAGCTTAACATAATGATCAATTTTCGGTTTCAATCATTTGTGGGCAGAGCACCATAAAAGTTACATATCAGATAAAATGAGGAAACCTATTAGAGGGTCTAGAGGAAGAATCTTTTGATGCTTACTTCCATGCATTGAGAAATACTAATCCTGCCTCAGGAGAAGTTATAACGATCCAGTCAAATGAAGTCCCTGCTAACATAAAAACGTCAAATGTGAAACGTGTAAGCATTACTTCTTTTTCATTCGTTGGTATATCTACAGGGAAGCAAGCGAAATTCGAAAGTTTTGACAGATTGCAGATTTAACAATTCAATTGTGACACAAGGAAGTAAAAATCACTATTAAAAAGCAACATAATGAAAAGGATCAGATATCATACATTCGTCTTGAAAAAGAATTACCTCGTAATACAGTAGTAAGCCTATCCAAATCAGGTCCTTGTGTATGCTGGATGAGAGGTAGCTCAAAGCAATTAATCCCATGTTTCGCCTGTTACGATAACAAAATAAAATTGCATTAACGTCCTACAATTGTACGGTAAAAAGGTCATGATACTGATAATGCAACGTCATCTTGACTCACCCATAAAAGATAGTATGGGGTACCTTTTACATGTTAATATAAATATACATTTGGTACATTACACCACTAAGCAACATAGTACTACTTAATATTTGTGCTTGTAAAAAGTCAGAAGTAGCAACATTCATGTCTGACCCTGAAAAACTTCAAGTGCACTTTGTGGATGCACTATGTCATACACTTCAATCACCGCTCATTGCAAAATTATTCAAACATACAGCTTTAAATAAGTTAGCTAAATGCAGCAAAATTTTAACTTTCTATAAGACACACTTATGCTTACATGGGAGCCTGATTGGTTTCGGAGAAATTTGCATGATGCAAATGTGAATAAAGTTCCATTAATTTGAAAAAGTGAAAGTAACACTTTTCCAGAAACGGAGGGATACAATAGTAAAAAAGAAAGGTTGTAATACACAGCTCCTGTATAATTTAAAAAATTCATTATTTTTTCACCTATTTACATTAGTTTCAAATTTACAAACCAAAACCAATATTTAGCACAGCCTAGTACACAATTGTATTTAACATTCCTTTCCTCATTTGTGTTATGCAAATTTTCCTGAGGTTACCAAGAGGAGCGGTGATCCCAAAGGCACGCCGTGCAACTAGTCCATCACTTAAAAACAACTCTACTGTATTGATAAAAATTGTAGTAGTTCCTAATGTCCATAAAATGTGGTACGAATATCACAGTACATTCTCTTTTCTGATGGAATTCCATTAATTAATATTAAATACACTACACATTATGCAGCTAGGGTTTCATCAAACAGCTGATAATGATATGGCAATTTAATCCTAGACAACACAGAAAAAAAAAAAAACCATATTACTCGACATTTTTCCCTTTTCACATAACATGTTTTCCCACCTAATCCACCAAAACTAAAGATCCAAATACGTAGTCAGAACACGATATAAAGATCAAACTATACAGTTTTTCAGATTTATACACTGATTAGAAAAATCTTCAACAGTCAAAACAAATCCTAAAGCATTTCTAAAATGCAATGCAAGAAATGACAACCAATAAGGGACAAAAACAAAATCTAATAAAGGATTGAGACAGAGTAATTACGAGGGCATTAATGAGTTTCACGTTCTTTCCTTGTTCTCGTGTCACCACCACCTTCGGTTTCAGAGAAGAATCTGAGGATGAAGCAGCTCGGATTTTTACAGGCTTCGGAAGAAATTTCCTGTGCGAAGAAAACTGAGACAGTGATGAAGAAGAAGAGAAACACGAAGAAGAAGATGAAGAGGAGGAGAGAGACAGGAGAGAAATTAGAGCCATTGGAAACGAAACGTGTTGGTTAGAGAGGGATTCTTTCAATTCTTTCACAGACACCTGTTGTGGTCTCAATTTCAGCCCCCTCTTTTAAATGGATTTTATATTTTATATTTTTCATGATAAACATAAATTACTTTAAATAAAAAAAAAAATTACCGCCACAAACGGT